>NC_133769.1:345154282-345244738 GCF_003597395.2 Chelonoidis abingdonii
ACGTTTTCGACTAGAAGATCTTGGGGATACTTTCGTAGGATGAAGATTTGACTATGGGGTAAAGGAGGGATAGTAATAAACTGGGGGAAGAAGGTAAGGGTTTCACTAGGGAAGGAATACATACATAGTGGGAATAAAAATGGGCAAGTGAGAGGTAACCAAGGTAATTGGGGTGCAATCTAGTTGTTTTTCGGTTCGTTTGGGATTTTTAACTCGACCTTGGGTGCTGATTAGGCAAGGAATCATGAACGTTTATTATCCAGGGGTATCGGTTCAATAACCCAATATATACCGAAAGCAACCGAACAGAGACGACGCGAAACGATATACAACAAGCCCTGGGCGATTTCGGAGGCAAGAATCCATCTTCGGCAACAATGGAGTCTGACTAGGGCAAAAAACCTTATTTAAATAAAGGACAAAAATGTGCATCGCATGGAGGAAAACAAACCACAAACAGATATGAAGTGAAAAAACAAATAGAACAGCCCGAAGGTAATTTATGGGTGGGCGAATGTATCTATATACCGTAAGGGAGCATTCCAATCACGAAGAGGGGACAACACTGATCCAAAGGGTCTCATAACAGGCGGCTCTGGGGTCAGTGGACGGACAACGCCAGAGTGGAGTTTGGGGACAGAATGGTGTCTTCTTGAAAGCGTTTGCGCACCCGGCGCACAATTCGCAGTCTCCGTGAGAGTGCGCGCGGGAGATACCCAAGGGTCTCCATGGAGGGGGGCAACCATTAACCTCTCGCCACGGGGGAGAGATTGGCTCTCCGGTCTCTCGGGCGTTCCAGTGCCTCGCGGCGTGTGCATAAGCGGCAAGGAACCCACTTAGCTAACCCATCGGAGGGCTGTGTTTGCGGGTCCATTAGCGCAAGCTTCTCTACGCACGTCTCCCCTGGGACCTCGTTTTGTCCTGGGGGGCGTTGATCTATTCTCCACCCACTGGGGTGCACACGCTCGAAGAAGGCCACTCCTAGCCTTTTCACAGCTCCTTCTGTGCCCTGAAATGACTTCATGTGGATCTAAAAATTCAGTCGGATACGAGAGAAAGCTGGTGGAGTGGGGCCTATTGGGCCACCACAACGTATTAAGTCGCCTCATTCTAAAAGATGGGGACATTACGCTAGAGAATGAGATATATCGAAGCTTCGGCCTCTAAGTTTTTCCATTGGGGGGCCCCTGAGAGAAGAGAATAGGGAGATTTATATTGGGTGGTGGCACAAAAAGCACTCAGAAGGGACTACACATGGGTACATTTAGATTACACTCCTCACAGATGTGTTATCCTGGCCATATTTCACGAGTCATGGGGTTATCGTGTGGAAGCCTAGTTCAGCATTGTGAGCTAGGTTACTATGTACTCAACTGGGGGGGTTGATGCATGTGTGCAAGGCAGTCTACCAGTCCAGTGCGTACAGTGCTTACGGGATGACTAAAGACTTTTTTTCCGTCTGGCTTAATGCAAAACAAAGAATTGAGGATCCAGGGGTTAAACCCCTGACGCAAACATTCTGAGAAAAGGTATGGCTAGTGAGCTGAGCCTGCTTGCTGGGGGGTTTATGTATTGGGGAGGGGAGGTGGCGCGAGTTAGCGAAAGCTTGAATAATTTGGCTCTCTACAATTCACCATAACCTAGTTGTGGGCAGAAGCAGTCCTAAGGCAGTCTGATCTCTTGGCGTAATTATCTCGCTGTCACGTTCTCAAAACTTGCGCGAATCATTTGGGGCGATGATGTATGACATCATTGTTAAAACACTTACGGGCGGTTACTGTGAGAGGGTGTTGGCTAACGCTGTTTGGCTGGGATTAAAGCGTGCAGAACCACTTGTGCAACTTGTCACCAAGCCGCGCGCAACTTCCTTGCGGTCAGTTGCTGGCTGTGACCCGTCTTGCTTGAGGTTGTAATCGATTAGGCAGCGCATGATGAAGCAGACGCGTATAAATTGGGGAGCCAAATTCGAGCACTTTTATTCGGCCTTCTATCAGGGTGATTGTGAGTAGGGATCACTAGCAGATTCCTGTCCATAGCAACGTGAAGGAATGCGAGAAACAGCTCAGCGACTCCCGGACATACTAAAAACAACACAGTGTTTACTCAGGACTGCTTTGTGACAGAAATGACTCAACCTCAGTTGGGTGGTACTTGCTAAACATGGGACATGGGTTCCAAAACCCCATGAACTGAGAGAGGTTGGGGGACTGGTGAGTGTATCTAATGGTATGGGGTCCTTCTGAGGGCTTGGAACACCAATTGCACATTCTTCTCTCTCCAATGTTAAAAAGTAGAGCTAAATTTTGATTCTATTAGGAGTCCATCTAGAGACTGCTGAGCTGAATTCGTGTTGGGCCAATAGTGCACTAGCACCAGGTCTCCCCTATTAAGAGCTGAATTGAGATCACTGAGTGCTGTGTTAACTAGTCAGGGAGCTGGACGACCTATTGTTAAGCGGCTGGCAGAGCAGAGCAGTTGTAGTGTGTTGGAGTAGCCCATGGAACAGTGAGCAGAGTGAAGTGGTTTGCAGGGACAGCTGGAGGAGCGGCACAGATGGTGTGGTGGAGATGGTCGTGGTGAAGGCTGCAGCAGAACTCCACGGAGAGGCGGAGCAGTTAGCCCTGGCCCGCGTAAGGTGCCCCTTAACACCCTGTGTGGACTTCCCCCCACTTTCCACCCAGGCTGTGGGGGGGGTAAAACTCTGCAGATAAACTCTTGAACTCTGGGATGGCACTGACCAGAGACAATTGGGTTGTTGGACTTTGGGGTGATTGGACTTAAGACCCTAAGGGGAAAAGGACATTGCCAAACATACCTGGGGTGGGTTTTTTTGTTTATTGTTTGTGTTATAATCCTGTTTGTGGTGTTTCTCCAATGGGATGCCACATTGTTTCTTTCCTTTATTAAAAAGGTTTTGCTACTCTCAGACTCCGTGCTTGCGAGAGGGGAAGTATTGCCTCCTAGAGGCGCCCAGGGGGCTGTGGTATGTAAGTGTCCCAGGTCACTGGGAGGGGGCTTGAGCCGGTTATGTATTGTGTTATTGAAACGGAACCCCTGGATACTGAACCCGTCCTTGTTGCTGCCAATTCAGAGGGGCAGAAGGGTAACAGATATAATCAAAAATGGGAACAAAAACAACTAGAATTGCACAATTTACTGTGTACTCTAACTTGCATTTAATTACATTATGTATGGATTCTTCAGTGAAAATATATTACTTTCAGTTAAGTTGTATACCTTGCAGTTTACAATATTGGTCCAAGCTGACATCTACTGAAAATATCACAGATTTTAGTAGAAACAAATGCCTTCTTAATAAAAACCAATTTATTGGAGCTTATGTCAATATATCGCTATATTAATGGGTTCATTATGACTGGAAACTACTATTTAAAAATCAACAGATGTCTTTATAATAGGATTAAAAATCAGTTTCATTAGAGCAACTCAGTGGTAAGAATCAATAGACCCTTGGTTCTCTAAATCTTCCACAATGCTCTGACCCTTCATTCTTCATGACTAAACCTACTCTTAAGGGGTTTCAGAGAGATCCTATACACAGCCTTCTACAAGAGTTCTTCCTCTACTATTTATCAGTTAGATAACTGTTGATGGCCATAATGGCCTTTGCCTGAATGAAGAGCACAGGACCCGAACCAATCCAGCACCCTTGTCTCATCATATGTAGACTCAAAGGGCCAGATCCTCACCTAGTGAATATCAGCTGAGCTCCATTAAAGTCAGTCAGAGCTCTGCTTATTTACCTGAGATTCTCTCCCAAAGTAACTGTTGAAATAAAACTTTACATCTGATGTTAACTGAGATCAGAACTTGGGACTAAGGCCCAGATTCTCAAAGGTATTTAAGCACCTACCTCTTTAGGTACCTAGTTCCACCATTTATGTACCACTGGCATTTTCAAAACTTCCACTCACCTCAGGATATTTGGTATTGTTCTTAAAATTCCAGCTGCTAGAGTCAAGATGTTACATGAGAATCTGAGCTTTCCTTTTTTTTAAAAAATAAGTCCGTAGCCCTTATGATTGCAGAGAAACACTTGATACATCAAATAAGCACCTTCCCTCCCTCGTAAAGGCTCAAACTAGAAAGCAAAAGGAGAACTATTTTAAAGAATATTCTGGTTTTTAGGCCAATCATCTTGTGATATTTTGGGGGGCCCTGAATCATGGTTTTTGAGCACTCAGGACTGGCCATATTGCATATACACAGCACAGCACAAAACATCAGTCACTTCTTAGAAAATGGGCCCAGAGCAGGTAGCTGCTGCAGCCCTTTGGAACACAAGCAGCAAATCTGTGATTATGGAATGGCAGAAGAACATGAAAGAAGATACTGGGGTCTAAGAGGAAAAATTAGCTTAGTAGGTTTCAAAAACAATTAGACATTTGTGACTAAGAATATGCCTTATAATTACACTAACTAAGATAAAAATTAAATGGGCCAACAGTCTTCATAATTTCAGACATAAGATGATCACCAGCTGGGGACAGGCAGCAATTTTATTTCATTGTATAATAGTGCACAACCAAGTGCATTATGAGGGTTTTATACCTTTCTCTGAAAAAACATCTGGCATCAGCCAGTGTCAAAAACAGTCTGCCAGACTAGATGGACTATTTATCTGTTTTGGTGTGCTAATCCTTACATTACTTTATCTTACATTCTTAAGTAGCTGCTGGAGAATATCTATGAAATGATAGGGAAGAGAAGAGAGATATTATTTCTAACTGAAGAACTTGCTATCTCTCACCACCTGTTGTTTGTACATATAAGATGATAGGATTCCAATAGAAAAATGATGTCCAATTCAGATTGGAAAAATATCAGCCAATCTGTTTGATTCCCTTATTATAAGCCTTTTCATGGTCTTCAGAAATATTTTACAGTGCCAAGAACAATTTTAAATATAAACTGTAGAACTTTATTTAAAAAATGCTTAAAAATCTATGTCTGTCAGTTGCTTGTACAAAATTTTCCCCGCAGATTCATGAATAAGTCTTGTTATGCAATATGTTATAAAAATCATGATTTATTTAAAATTAAAGCAGCGTCTCACAGATCAGAACTGTGTATGTGATAAGAAACATAAGGTCCCATTCTGATCCTCCCCACTATTTCATCCTGCATCAGAAATTTTGCTTTTAGGGTGGGATGCTGGGGGGAATTATTACTTTTCTGCCATACCTATTAAAGGGTAGGAATAGTGGAGCTTGTCACAAAAAAGGATTCCCCCCAACCCCACTGAAAAATTTGGCTTTATATTGAAAAACCAAAAACCTAAAAACTTTTCCACCAAAAACAGACACTGTAGAAAACTCTATTTTTCATTACAAAAACAGTTTCAAATGCAATTATTTGGTCAGACCCAATGAATAGTTTCTCTCCTCAAACTTCCCATCCATTTGCAATGGATATGTGGAATAGGAGTTGAATTCCAGTGTTCACAACATTAACCTCTCGGTTTCATTGATGGACTCACAATTTCATTATTTGCAGACCAGGTAGATATGGAGGAGCTCTGATGAGGATTCTTCACTCTGCCCTGAATTGAATCCGATCTCGTTCTGTGCTCTATACTTTCTGATATGCCATCATCAATGTAGTATCTTAGCACATCTTAGTATCTGCTCTTCTTCCTCCTGACCACAGAACAAAAATCCCTCAATTCCTATCCAGGGAAAGCAGTGAAAATCTCTGGCTCCCGGGGTTGGGTGGCGAAGGCAAGTAGCCAAAGATCCACCTATAGGCAGTTCCTTCAGTCCTACGCAATAAGTACAGGTGGGGCTGTGAGTGTTATGCCATCCTATGGGTTGGAGACATAGCCGGGGTGATAGCTCAACAGCAGCATCACACCCTGGCTCCGAGTTGAGAGCCAATTTTGTCTCCTCACACCCTCTGCCCCTCATTAACATAGAGCTCAAGTACTCAGGTTTACAGGGTGAATTTCATCCTGTAATAATAGGGGTCAAGTTGCTGGCATGGGCATGACTATGGTAATGAGATGATAGGAGCTCTGAGTTTGCCCAGTGTGAACTAGACACTTCCAGATGAGTATACTGCTCTGGGCAATCATGCATTCAACAAAAGTGTCTCCAGGCAACCTGTCTTCTGAGCATTTATTAAATGTTACAGATCTCTCACGGCACTTAATATAGCCCCCAAATATCAAAGCAGATAACTATAGTGCTATCATCCTACTATTTCATTAGCGCTCATTTATTTGGTGGAGTCAAGATTCATTTGTCTTGTTTTAGCACCTGACTACTTAGTGTGTGCCTTCAGCACCTTTCCCAAAACTATGCAGTGGCTCTTGAAGCAGAAGGTCTGGATATCAGAAATAACTTTGAGAAGAGCACTACAAGTGGCTATCTGAATATTAGCAGAGTTTGGGGAAATTTTCAACCAAAACATTTTTGGAAAAAAATGCATATTTAGTATCACCAAAATATTTTGTGAATTCATGTTGATTTTACCAAGTGGTCTTGACCCCAAAAAAAAAATATGAAAAAGTTAACTGTTTTGTTTTGACTTTTTAAATGAAATGTTTCAATTCTTCTATATAAAACAATTTCATTTCAATTTTTTCTTTAATTTTATTTGTTAAAAATGTAAAAAGGCTCAAAATCAAAATCACTTTGTCCAACTTTTCCATTTTTTGGCTAATTTTTCATTTTTAATTCAACACAAAGCAAAACTTATTTTTTTTATTTTTCATAACTGCCAGTGAACAAAAGTCTGTTATTCACCCCCTTCAAATATTAGCTCCAATGTTACAAAGCCAGCCATATATTGTTGACAGTAAGTTAGTCCTACCATATCTTTCCCAAATACTCTCATAGATAGGAGAAGACTCTTGCCCTCATGCTGCACCTCACAGCCAGCTAGTAAGCTGGTAGATTGTGCTGCAATGTCAGTAACCTGAATATAATTTATTTCAGGGACCCATAAGAGTATTTGACAAAGCTATTGATCAATCTGCTTTGGAACAGAGAGGCAACTGAAGCAGTCATTAAAACAAGGCAAGGTTCCAGAAAGCGCTCAGTGGTGATCTTTCACAATAATTTTTGATGAACTTTCATGGTGGAAAATACCTTTGTTCTCCTGAAAATGAAGAGGGAGGAAAGGAGTTCAGTGAGCCTCAGAAACTGAAGCCTGGAGTGAACACTTGATTGCTGCCTAAACAACCTATTAATATACAGACACAATCAGGCTAAGCTTGAAGTCAATGGGACTTCAGTACACATCAAACCAGGGGTCAGCAACCTTTCAGAAGTGGTGTGCCAAATCTTCATTTATTCAGGCTAATTTAAGGTTTCGCGTGCCAGTCATACATTTTAATATTTTTAGGTCTCTTTCTATAAGTCTATAATATATAACTAAACTATTGTTGTTTGTAAAGTAAATAAGGCTTTTAAAATGTTTAAGAAGCTTCATTTAAAATTAAATTAATATGCAGAACCCCCCCGACTGGTGGCCAGGACCTGGGCAGTGTGAGTGCCACTGAAAATCAGCTCGTGTGCCACCTTTGGCACCCGTGCCATCGGTTGCCTAATCCTGCATCAAACAAAGGTTAAGCAAGTGCATAGAGATAAATTAAGCACCTATTTCACTGTTTTCCTGAATTGGGGCCTAGAAATGGAAACAGAACAGAAATACAGGGAGTGAATCTATGCTGCATCTCAAAGGGGCACAGCACACAACTCGCAGGAGGAAGAGCTAAGGTGATTGTAAGCACCTTTGTGCCCTCACTGTCCTGGGCTGTTCCAGGAGCTGGAAGCATGGAACCAACACACTCTTCCCGCCTCCAGCATGACCCCTGTGTTTGGGTTTACAAGGCAGGTCCTCAGGAGGCAATCTCACCACACTCTTCCACAGGTCTGAACTGGGGAAATCTTCCCATGGCTGCAATTCAGGCTTTTTAGGACCCCAGCCAATAAAGAGGCTGGAGTATTCTAACCCATTAAAAATTATCTTTACCCAATGAGTAATAAGTGATTTTGTTTAATTTCAAAGAAGTCCTCCACTGTAGGACCTTATGGCTGACATTTATATAATATGCACTAATAAATATATTGGCTGGGTACATGTTTTTTATCCTGTATGGCATACATTGCAATACATTGATAGTATTCTGGTATTTCTTCTCTCCTTCTGTGATAGAATTGATATTGAGCATGTCTGGGTTTGTTTTGTTTTTAATACTTGCTTGATGCAGATACTTATTGTATATTATGTTCTAAGGTAATTACTTCAGATATTTTCATTGGAGTTTGGTTTTGTGTATAAATTTTGGCTAGATATGAGTTTCCATAGTACATAAATGTCACAGTATGAATTATTTTACCTCTATACTTTTCTTTCTTTTAATGTTAGCTTCAACCTTAAGGGTACAATTTTTTCTCCAGGTAATAAACTGGGGAAAAGGTTCATCACACATTCCTATTTCTATATCTAATATATGCCTTTTGCAGAGTGCATTTTAATATTGGCCTCAGTAGAAGAATGTTCTTCCCAAATATTTACTAGTAGAAGAGAACTACTGGGTAGGGAGAGGAGTCTCTATCAATAAAACTACTGCATCAAGAAACCAGTAATGGAAAGCCAGGCAGACAGGTTCCTTACGTGTCACCTCTCAACTAGCCGACCACCCATAAAATGGTCCCAGTCCCACAGTACCTGGAACCCATGCCCATTTTCAGAACATATTCTCCCAGGAGAAGGCGGTGAAGTAAGAAAAAGCATATCCCAACACCAACCAGACATAGCAATTGGCTTACTTGACCCCATATATTCAGCTGTACAATATGCAACAGTTTATGACAAAGAACATAAGGAACCATAGGAACTCTTCATGCTAACTGCATTTCTGAAACTTCCATTATAATCCCTCATTTTCACATGCTGATAACCATCTCAAACTGTCGGTTTTTGGGGGCAATATTTTTCGGGCTGGATACCTACCCAAAGGCGACTTTGTGCATGCGTGAAAATTTCTGCTGGGTATACAGCTGGCCAAAGAAAACAATAATTAATTCAATAGATTTTGTAATTATTTGAGTAAGTTATTTGATAACTGTTTTCCATTCACTGATCTTTTAAAGCTGGTCAAATAACTTGCAAATGTATTCATTAATACGTTTATTAAATAGTTGAGGGAAAATAAAATGAAGAATTCAATGGGTATTATTCACCCAGCTCCAATTATGTGAGATTGTGGGGCAGGGGAAAAGACATTATAATCCCCATATTTGAACAGGAAACAGCAATAGTGGAAATTAGCTGTTGCTGGAAGTGCTAAACTTGGCCTGGACATAGGGGGTGTTCATTGGGGAGCATGAGCATTGCCTGATTGGTAGGGCGGACGGGAAATAAAAATCTTGTGGCTGAAAAACTATTTCCCAACATGCTCAGTGAAGATTTACAAGAAAGCCTAGGGAGGCCCTCCCCCTTTTGTGACATCACCACACACAGTCTTCCACCTAGCCGGACCAAGGGGCTCAGTCATGGGGAAAAGGATATCGTCAAGCTACTTCTAGGGTAAATTGCGTGAGGGAGATTGTGTTTCAGTGACACATGGACAGCTAAAGTGCTCCAAAAAACCCAACAGCTTAACCTCAGGAAAAGGAGAAAAGTCATTGTGCATGGAAAAAGGAGTGGAAATATTAAAAGGGACAGATCCTCAGTTAATGTAAGTTGGTGGAGCCAGTGGAGCTGCTCTGATTTAAACAGGCTAAGGAGTAGCTCAAGGTCAATGCACCATTTAAATCCCACTGAAGCCCCTCTCCCCCAAGAGATCTTGATTGGGATTTTAATGATCCTGTGGTCTCCGCACCGGATTGATTCGCACCCTGCAATCAGTATTATATATTCCCTTTAAATCTAGCAAGTCAGCTCTATAACCATACACAGAATCAGACCTACCCAAGCAATCTCACTTGTCTATGCACAAAATAAATAAATAAATAACTTTCCAAAATAAAGAAAGAATGATTTTAACGTCTATAGGTTAGCTAAAATAAAAAGAGTTCCATCATTGTTTTCTAAATTTAATTTACAACTTTTGATGAGATCACATCCCAAAGGTGGGTCTACTGCTATCTTGTTGCAGCTCATCAGATAATGCAAACATTAATTTATTAAATACATAAATAATTAAGCAATTAAATAAATACATATTTATTTAGCCTTTGGCTGCAGAATCAATAAATACTCAAGTCTTCTATTGTTCTTCCCTTCTAAATCATAAAATATTAAATGAAAAAAATGAAAAAGAATGAGACAGTAAGAACCCGACCCTGCAACCCTGATTCATATAGGGCCCATTCCTGCATGGCCCTCATATGCAGAACTCTCATTGACTTCAGCGAGTGCTCTGTACATGGAGAAGTTGGCAGACTTAGGAGATGCCCTGCACTTAGCTGGGTTTCACAGAGATACAGACACTGTGTGCTATGCAAATTAGAGCTGCCTGGCATCAGCTTTGACTATTACTGGATTGTGAGGATTTAAGTATTTAAAGGGAGTCTCGGTATTTTGTTTATTGTCTGTCTTTGTGCAACTCACTCCCATCTTACTTGATTCAAATCCCACTTCACTTGGGGCCATGCACTTGACTCCCATGAGAATTTGGGTGAAAAAGTCCAATTTACATGTCATGTTAGTGACAAAAGAATAGGGACTCCACAGTCACAATACTGACTTAAAAAGCTCCTACTATTTCTACAGACATGTATGTAGACTGTTTTCCCCCAAAATGGACTTGCCCCTGTAGGAATCCCAACAGAATGCATTAATTCTTTGGAAGTTCCACAGATAATGCTTTAGAAACTGCCTCCCCAACACCATTTCAACAAATATGTCAAGTGTGGCTGCTGCCTACTCACAATGCAATGTTGCTCCACCAGCAGTCTGGACTCTTCAGCTTGATTCAGAGCAGGAAACTGAACTGAAACCATCCGCTCATTTCATAGCAGCTACTGAACAGCTATCAAACAGCAATGACTTTTAGTCATTATCTATGTAATTCAAACCAGTGAACTAAAGCAGGAAGGTTTGGTTTCTCATTACCAGTCCCCAAGGACCAACCATCCGCTTCCTCAGAGATGCATGCTCTCTGAAACAACGGGCTTAATTCTGATCTCGTCATCATTCTGACAAGTATAAATCAGGAGCAATTCCACTTAACCCAGAGTGAACCAATGTGGAAGTGAGCAGAAATTGTCCCGATGTGTATTTACTGGTATGAACTACTATCAAATGAAATGGCAATAAAAATTCATAGAAAGTTTCAAGCTCTTGTGCTATTCAATGTGCTTTATTTTGCCAGGATGTTTCAATGTATAGTGCAATACCATGTCCCCTCAAAGCTGAATGATGTGCTAGAAGAATTCATGCTCTTAATCAATAATGCATCTGTTAGGTAAGCAGGGTGAGAAAATAGTTGACTCACAGGTGCGCTCACTGTAACACTGAAAATTACTTACAAGTACATGCACTAAACAATATGCAATTTCCCCTACTTGAAAAGCTGAAAGAGAGGCTGTGTTACAGATGGCTATAATGTGATTGTTAATTTAAATGGCTTAACTTTCTTTCTCAGGCTGAAAAGCAGCATTTCATTTTATTTCATTATTTTTTCGATTCAGGACTGGAGATGGCCAGCAGTAGATTCTTTTGAAACTGCAATGTGGAACTTAAAGAGTTTTTGTCAAAAAGTTTCACTCAGCTCCACTTACAACTCCCATGAAGACAAGAGGTTGCAAGGTTCAGCTGGGGACAGGATGTGGCCTGCAAAATCTATATTAGTGTTAGTGACACATGAACCAGTCAGAACTCAGCTTGGTTTTCAGATACTGGGGTGAGTTTATGTTGGTTGCCTCGTTAGAGCAGAGCGGCAGGGTTATCAGCTAAGAAATTAGTTCTGATGCATAGGTTGGGCCAGAGTTATACAGGTCCTTACTACAGTGGCAAGGAGGGATCAATGGATGGATTCAAGCTCTCAGGGAGTTTTCAAAGAAGCACATGCATGATTCCCACTGAGTAATAAGAGCTTTATAAGTACATCTATTCACCATTCTGCAAATATACCCCTATATTTTCCTAGTAGTAAATGCCAACTATTTTGGTTTCTCTGACTGTGAAAAAGGTATTATTTAGGGCTTGCCTACACAGGGAAATTGACCAGAATAGTTACTGCAGAATAAGTTATTCCACAATAGCTCTCCTACCTTGAGTCCATCCATTTGCTCCCTCTTCACCTCTGTGCCAGATTCCGCACCTTTGAGGCCCTGCATAACTATGTCCGTTTACTCAGACCTAGTTCCTTACCCTCTGTGCTCACAAATTAGGCTAATAGCATACAAACAGACGAAAACATAAGACAGTCTTTCTGGAAGGCCGCAAATTAACACTACTTTAGTTCTTGAAATCCAGAACCTTAAAACAGGAGAACCAACAACAGTGAGAGAGAAAACAGGCTGCTCTCTAAGGCAGTGAGGTACAACACACCCCATCTTGTTCTAGGCTGGCTCTTGCAAAATGACTGCTGCTAGATCCTGGTCACCCACTTCTCTAAAGAACCCCTCCACTGCAAGCAGGACCAGGAAAACTTCTGAAACTTTAAAGTAATAGCTTATAGTTTTAACACAGTTTTCAATACACCACACAAGCCATTTTTATTTCAGAATAATTAGTCTGTTTCTAAAGCAGAGTACTTATTCTGGAATAAAATCACCTTTATGCTGGAATAGAGTGTACACATTATTCACAGGCACCTACTCTGTAGCATTGGGTGGCGAAATGGTTGAAAACACAATATATTAGGTATGTTCAATAAGTGCATGACAAACTTTTTTTAAAAAGGCTTTCAAGCCTTTGTTTTAAACTAGTTTTATTTTCTGTTGCAAAGCGCTTTTTGGGGGGAGGGATGGTGGTGTAGGAAGAGGAGGAAGGTCTCTGCCCCCAAAAACTCCAGATTTGCTCATAGGCTACAGAATACTTGAAAGAGAGAAAAATTTTAAAAAATTGATGAAATAGATTCAAAAATCCTAAATCCAGTGAACCAATGCTTTTGTTTTCAGAGGGGTGGGTGAGTGTCCATGTGTGTGTTGAGAGGTATGGGGCATCTGACTGCCTGGCTTCTGTCTTAGCTCAAGTCTGGTAGACCAGTACACCAGACTGAGGTAACACAGCCTCCATCTCTTCTCACCACACAGGGAGATTTCACTTCATGCTCTAGCAGTCATTAAGAGCTTGCTGCCGTGACTCCAGGAAGTCAGACTATAACCCTAACATAAGGAAAGCGAAACAGAGGGGAGGATGAGTGGCCTGATCTTTTCCCATTGAAGTCTACAGTGAAACTCCCTTTAGAAGGCCCCAGGACAGCGCTCCAGATTCTCAACTGCAGGGTATGTCATGTAGTCATTGACAACGGTGCCAAGTGGTTGTCCGACATGAGTGTAAGGTCAAAACTCCTGCTGTGGTAAGGGGTGAAGTCAATCGAGTGACAGGGATTGACACCAGCAGAAAATGGGATTACTAATATTTTATACTCCTTTTGCCTCAATGTAAATCACTACACACAGTAGCTGGCAGTGGAGAATCAGTCCCAGAACTCATGTGATCTAGTTCCTTCACAGTTAAGCGGCTTAGCTAAATCCATTTTCTCCCTTTCCCTCCCCACCCTCCGTCTACGGAGTGGTTTTCAATTTCCGACTATTTTGTTTTTAATAGGAAAAAAAACCCTTCATTTGCACATTTTTAAAACTTCCTTATTGTTATCTTACCTGGAGCCTTTTGGGCTGACACAATATTGTAGCTGACTGGATTTTGGACAGCCCAGGAGGAGGCACCGGAGGAGTCACTTGTGAACATGGAACCAGCCAGGTGACTGAGACCGATTGCTTTTACCAGGCTAATTTAAATGATGCTGCCTGCCCCCGTGCAGCTTGATTAATTGGAACATTAAGTCCTTTTTTCTAAGGTTCTCTCAAGTTTTAGGTTTCATTTGAAAGCCATTTTTGAACCTCACCCTCAATCCTCCTCTTTTCCATTGCACTGTGTTCTCTCCTTCTTTACGCCAGGTTCTCCCAGTCTCACCCGCTTTCCCCCTACTTTCCTGTGCCTTTCTCCCCTCCAGCCTTTTTCCTTATTCAGTCTCTTCCCTCTGCCACTCCAGTTTCTTTGCTCCGCTTCCAGGCTCTGCTTCCTCCATTTCAGTCTGTTAGCCCTATCCCCATCTTCTTCCAGCTGTACCTACAGAGCCCAGTTCCTACTACACCCCACACAGCATCTCCACCAAGTGCCTCAAGTCTAGTCTTCTCAGTCTCCCTCTCCCGTTCATCATCAACATTCCTGTCCCTTTCCTATCCATTCCCAAATAAGCCCCTTTCTTAGCCCTCCACCCCTAGAAATCCCCCACAATTGATGCTCCCTTCTCCATTTCCCAAGTCCCCTTATTCCCACACAGCTTTCTTTCCCTGCCTATTTCCACTCAGCCCCATTGATTTCAATGAAGTTGCACCAGCATAAAACTGTCAACTCTACAGCATCAATCAACCCCCTCACATGCAACAGGCAAGTCAAGGAGGCTTGGACTGTGCAGGCCACATTCCTTCTCCCTGCCCAGTGTGGGACTATGACCGAAGGGTATATGTCAGCCCTATGCATTTTTAATAGCTATATTCAGGTTCCGGCAGGCTGTGAATTTCCTAAGTGCACCGAGTGCCAGTTAAAAACCCAAGTTTGTTTTTTGTTCTTTTGGGGAAGCTTTGTCTGTGTAAGAGATCTCGTGTGGCTGCTGCAACACCAGCTGCGCTGACAGTTTCATATCCGTGAATTAGCACACAGGTCTGTAAATGAAAAAGAAAAAAGGAAAAGCATAACTGGCGTTTCCTGTGGTTTGATTGTTTTGCAGTGTCTAGGCACTTGGGGCTCCTGTTCTATTGTCATTGCTCCCCATGGAGAGCACAGTAACGTAAACTTCAAATTGACAGTACACAACAGTGAATGTGAAATCAATGCCAGATGTGCCTATGCATTACAGAACTTCTTGTATCCGTTTAAGGGGGGAGGGAAGTACATTTTCTCTTTTCTTTCTGTTTTGCTCATTTAAAGTGACATGACCTTGCCAACATGTCAGTAACATTAGCTGAAACTGTTTAGATGCTGTCTATCAGCGGTGCCCACAGCTGTGTGCACATTATATACATTGTTGGGGCCAGGCAACCCGAGGGGGCAACAGGACAGTTTGCCCCAGCCCCCTCTCCATTTGAAAGGGCCAAGTCGCACCACCACTCACTGAAATTTGTCTATGACAACAGAGGGGTGAGCCAGGCTAAAGTTAAAAAGCAAGAAGGGTTCAGTTATGCATATCATGTGAAAAATTTTTGGGGGGCACCCTGTTGTCTATAGAAGAGGGATGACAAGGATTCCCAGTCTTTTCTGCTCTGTTACTACCAATAGCCATTGCCTGACTAGTGCTACACTGAAATGTATCCAATCTTCTATCTGTATTAGGTATTTATATGAACTCCATTACTGCAATATCTGAGCAGCACCTCACAATCTTGAATATATTTAAAACACTCAAAACACCCCTCTGGAGTCAAGACGAACTGTCAGTCCCATTTTTTAAAAGCAGATAGGGAACAGAGAGGCTAAGTGACTTATCCAAGGTCACCTAGAAAGTCTATGGCAAAACAGGCACTTGAACCCAGGTCTTCAATGTCCTAGGCTAGTGTCCTAAAGACTGGGTCATGCGTCCTCTCATTGGACTTTTTTTGAACAACTGTAAAGGTATTACTGTAAACATGTTACTGAAGTATAAATACAATTAATACTTCAAGTTGCATGCAGTATATCATATCATCTGCTAACAGTGTTATCTGAAAGAAAACTGAATTTTAAATCTGGACCAGAAACCTGAATTATTTTCCTAGCAAAGTCAATAAGCAGCCCAGTGCCACCAACTCGCACTTTTTGGGATGAGATGGGAAAGATGGTTTGTGATTATGGCACTGGACTGGGTTCAATTTCAGCTCTACCAATGCTTCATGTGTGACCTTGGGCAAGCCACTTAAAGCCAAGATTTTTCAAAATTGATTAGTGAGTCTGGATGCCTCAATTTTCAGGTGCTAAACTCAAGTCACCTCAAAAGGGGCCTGATTCTCATAAAGTGCTGAGCACCCATCCTCTGAATTATTAGGATCCTTTAAAGAGTCTCCGTCTGGGCAACTAAATATTGAGGTATTCAAAATCACTAGTCCCTAATAAAAATCTTTGAGTCTTCATTTCCCATCTGTAAACTGGAAATAATACTTTTCCTCCCACATTGTCTGTCTTGTTTCCATGAGGACATTCTCAAGAATTTCTCTTTTCCCATTAATTTTTCATAAGAAGAATATTTTGACCCTATACATCTCTACCTCAATATAACACTGTCCTTGGGAGCCAAAAAATCTTACTGTGTTATAGGTGAAACCGCATTATATCGAACTTGATTTGATCTGCAGGAGCGCGCCCCCCGCCCCCGCCCCCCCCGGGAGCACTGCTTTAATGAAGCATATCCGAATTCATATTATATCGGGTCGCGTTATATCGGGGTAGAGGTGTACTTCCAAATGCATTTGTTCTACGCTAGGTTGGAAGTGCTTCTTATCTTACTGAGCTAAGGCAAGAAGTATTTTCAAAAGAGCATTGTGCACAAGTAATGAGGTTTTATTTTGGTTTATTTGATTTCAGGGTTTTGCTAAATCTTCATCTTTTCACTTAGGACAAAGACAGGTCTCAAAAATACTTAAGTTTAAACAAAATACAAGCCTTTAGAATTAACTGCCCACTTCTCCTGCACCATTTACTGAAGTCTCAGGGGCCAAAGCCATAGTCTTTACCTAGACAAGACTCCCATTAATCCATATAGTTTTCCATAATCATCTATTAAGAAAATAGCAGTCAGATCAGGTTATTATTTTCTAACATCATTATGTGGAACGGAAATGAGGAGATGGATTATATGGAAAAAGCTTTTATTATAAACCAAAACCATCCATAATAATTAGCAATATCAGGGAAACATTCATGATTGCCATAAGGTAAATTGATTTGTTTTTAATTAATGTTCCTGGTTTACCTGGCATCCTTCAGATTGGAGAAAGGATTTTTCCCTCTATTTATTTTCTTCAACAGGATTGGCTCTTTTTTCCCTTTAGAGATTGCTATTGTTTCATCTGACAGCTCAAAGAATGGCCTTCAGGGATTTCACATATCAAGCCCATTCATCAGAATGTTGACTACGCTCATGAAAGCACTGACCTTTTTATTGATAAATAATGTCATGAAACATGGGGCATGCTGAAAATCAGAGCAGAATGATCTTCACTCCTCAAATATCCTACAAAGGTATTGCTAATCCAGTGATAAAGACTGATCTTGTTTTGTTTCCTCAACAAGACTGATCCTGGTAGAAAACTGCAGTGAAGATGGCTTCTCACTCTACTGCACAACGAAGAACAGCCATGTGCAGACACTCGGAGACCAGTTTCCTATGGCTTATTCATTATCTAATAAGGCAGTATAGTAATAATCATCAGCGCTGATTTAATCAGCAGAGCGTCATACACTGTCAGGATTGATGGCATTACAATAATCTCAGTTTGGCCCTGCATCTTGGATCTCAGACTAAAAGGCAGACATGTTTCCAGGCAGGATGAGGCAACTACAACCAAAGTTAGTGTCAGAACCCAGTTTAGCAGCATAATTCCACATTTCCCTATCAGAGTATGTGTGTGTAGGAATAGCAAGCAGCCACACTAGAGCTGGTTGAAAATTTTCCACTGAAATTGTTTCCCCCCCTATAAAAAACTGAAAATTTCATTAAATTAAAATATTCACAAAAAAGTGTTTTCCATTAAAAAATTAAATTATTTGACAAACTGAACAGCTGGGCTACATATGGTACACCATGGTCAGAGACTCCTGGGCTGCACTGCCTCCTGCCTCTAAGAAGGAAAGCTGTGGTGCACCATGAGAGATGTAATCTGCCCTGGGATCCCAACCTATAGAAAAAAATGGGAGCCTGAGGTACTACATTAGCATTTCCAAATCACAATTTCTATTTTTGCTTGAAGTTTTTCAATCTGAATTTTTGCCTTAAAAATATCAAAAATCAAAAAAGATTCCACACCAAACAGTGGGACAAGCTTGATTTAGAGAAATCACTTCTAGGAACAGAATTATGCAGGTGTCACATTCCAGGGTACAATCCAAACCAGCGAGGGGTTATATCACCACCTGCACTATAAACCAATAGTTTACGGTGGTAGTTTCCAACCTGGGCAGCTCAGAAACAGTCTACCAGCAGGCAGGTCACACCCTGAGTGTCTGTGTATAACAGCAGCCTGGGCTCAGCACCTCTGACCCCAGCAGCCTGTCACCAGCACTCCAGTCACACTCTGGCTTCTACCAGCCTTGTTTACTACTTGCAGGGTGATGCCAACACACTCTCAGTCCTGAATTTTCCTAAAAATGTGTGTCCCACACTATCCAGCTCCCTCCTGGGTTTTTCAGATAATATAGTCCAGTCACCCTTTGAAGTGGATTCCTCTGAAGATTGCCCCTCAAAGCAAAGTTTTATTAAACAGTAAAGGTGGCAACATGGAGTCTGGACGTGAAGGTGGCTCCATGTTCCTTCTTCTCCCCTATATGTGCGAAAATGCAGATTTGTCTTGTCTCCTGCCATTTCCCCCTCTTGCTGTCTCAAGGACCCTATTTACTACTTATATTTAAATTTATATTTAAATTGAGGTACACACACATTCCTATGTCTAGAATAGACCCGTTTAACAACTTTTGCCTAGTCAGGGCTGTGTGGGTTTGAATATGGGGGGAATTCATAACATAATGTTGTTAGTTTTCAAATGATACCTCACAAGGCATATTATGTACAAAGATTATTACAATAGTGGTAGAGTCTGAATACAAGGGTGCTTTCGGTCACTGCAGGTTCCACTGAAGGCTAATGCTAGTAACCAGGTATCAGATTCAGAAACTTAAGATGTAAAAATCCAGTCAGCAGTAGCTACTAGTTGTGTAATACCAGCAATGTTGTTGACTTGTTGACCTTACTTAAGTGACTTATAACTGAAGCGGTTAGAAAGGCTGATATTTAAAAGTTTAAAGTGGAAAAAGTTTATGCACTTCCACCATCAGTCCTAGCTTCAGAATGATTGACTGATTAAAATTCATAATTCCATCTTGTATGTGGATTTTATGAATTGTGGTTTAACTCCTTTACTGCACTCAAACTAGATCCAGTGAAGCGATACAGTATTTAAAATATTGCTAAATACAGTATAAAGAATACAATTTACTAGAGGTTTGTATATTTACACAGAGAGAGGGAGAGAGAGAGAACTATGCCAGTTACAAGATTAAACTTCCAGGATACCAGAGAGCGCAGCAAAATATAATATACATAATTCCTTTGAAAGCAGTAGATCCACTAAGCAAACACATTTTTATTTACGAAATCAATTTTAGCAGCATATTGAAGACATTTTATATGAATACTTGTGAAAGAAAAATCTAGCAATCATTTTATAGGTTTCTCCTGAACGAAGGAGAAACTCATGATATCAGTGCTTTGGCCTACAATTGTAATGACGCAAAGAGCCCTATCTAGTAAATAAACATTTTTTTCTTTCAATTTTGATAGAAAAAAGTTTTATTGTTGTTCAGTGACAGAGTTCATTGACAATTAGAGCTGGTCAGGCATTTTCTAAGAAGTTGATTTGTTGAAACTAAAACTATTTGTGAGAAAAAAATAGTTTTGAAAAATCTCCAACTTAGAAAAAAAATGGAAAAAAAATTGAAATTGCCCAAAGCCTAGTTTTGACATTTTTTTGAATAAAATAACTTGATTAAAACATTGTTGTGAAATGTGTTAATTTATAATAAAAACATTTTAAGAAGGTTGAAACTGAAATGAAACATTTCAAAATTATCAAAACAAAAAACACTTTGATTGACCTGATCTAATTTTTTTGGATTATCAGTTTTTCAAAATGTTTGAGATTGTGACTTTTTTCCTGTTTTGGAACAGGAAAAAAGTGTAGGACTCTCAAAAACTCTTGTGGGTCAGGAAACCTGTTTCCCACCCACTTCTGTTTATTAATAGCAATAATACCTAAAAATATTTGTATCATCTTAGATGCTATTTGTCTAGATGTTGTTGACCAATTTTGCTACCTTGGCTCTACTGTTACTAGCAAAGTAGATCTTGATGCTGAGCTTACTAGTAAAATCATCAAAGCAGCCAGGAACTTCCGTCTTTTGCAAGATAGACCCTGGAACAGTAACAAATTGTCAACTAAAGTGAAAATCCGTATTTATGAGACGTGTTTTATCCACTCTTCTATATGTCTCAGAAACACGGGCGACAGCCAAACATACGAAAAGACTACACAGTTTTCATATTAGATGAATTTGTGTAAAATTCTTCAAATAAGATGGCAAGATGGGGTAACAAATGTGGAAGTGTTACATCATGTTGGTATGTCATCCATGGGAATGTTGATTAGTAAGAAAAGACTTAGGTTGCTTGGACATATCAAGTGAATGCCGGATTACAGGATCCCGGAGAGCATACTGTATGCTGAAGCTCATGAAAGATCTAGAAAGAGAGGCAGACCTCTGTGCAGGTTTCAGGATGATTGCAAAGATGATTTAATATCCTTTGGAAACTCTGTGGATGATTGGAAAAAGAGTGTAGAATGCCACTCTTGTTGGTAAAGTCAGCTTGTAGATGGAGCAAGGAGGACAGGATCAAGCTTTGTGATGACTGGCATGAGAAGAGGAAAGAATCTGCTGCTGGATTTAGAGCATTGGTAGTGTGTGGATGTGTCCTACCTGTGGATGGGACTGTCAGTCATGCATCGGACTCAGCAGCCATCAAAGAACTCATCAGAGCATACACCATGTTCTGTAAAGAGTGACGGTACCACTGATTTGTATCACAGTAGAATGGAACTGAGCCAGCCAAGATCAGGGCTCTATTATGCTAGGTACTGTGTATATATAGTAAGAGAGAGTCTTACTCAAAGAGCTTACTGTCTAAAATTACAAGCTTACAAAGACATATGCATGTGATATGTATTCACCATGAGTTGCCTATTACATTTAATGGGACCACTCGATGTGTAAAATTAAGCATGTGCTTAATTCTTTGCAGGAGTGAGGCCAAAGTAGACAAGACAGAAAAGGATGGGAGAAAGGAAGTATTATTCTTCCCATTCTACAGATGAGGAGAGTCTGTTGGTTGCCCTAGGTAATACAGGAAGTCTATGGTAGAATAAGAAATTTAACCCAGATGTTTTAAGTCCCAGTCCAGTGCCTTAACTGCAAGATTCTTTCTAGACATCTTATATTCTTATTTGAAGAAATTGTTTAGATACAACAGTATATCCCCAATGATACCATTCACTGAAGAAATGAAATAAAAAAACCCATGATTCTGCTAGTTCAAGTGTTTCACTGCCTCTTCTTTTAAAGAGATACCAGTGCTAAAAACTCAAGTAATGTTTGACCTAAAACAAGAAATCATATGTACAACAATCTAGTAGACAGTAGTCCAGGATAAGAAGAGCAAAATTCATTCTGTGCAACACCGTGAATAATGTTCCCTTTGATGTCATTATGGTATGATATAATGGACCAAAATTATGCCCTCGGATATACCTGCACAACTCCACTCCTTTAGATCCTGATTCAGCAAAGCACTGTAGCAAGTCCATCTTAAAAGTAAGCACATGGTTAAGTGCTGTGCTGACTAGAGATGCTTTCCAGAATCAGGCCCTTAAGCAACATTTTATGGAAGTAACTAAGAATCTGGCGTTATGCTGGCAAAATAAACTTCAGTATCTTAAGTGCCCAGTGGGTGATAAGGATACTAGATTATATAAAGTTTCAGTATCAAAATTATTTTAGGGCAAGTAGAGTATATGGCTCTGCCTTTACAATCTGATGTTCTAAGATGAGATGATAGCACAGCAAAGTCAATGACTGTCTAGAAATTATACTAATTATTTAATGTACCGCATGATCAGCATAGATGACAGCAGAAGAACTTCAGTTGCAGTGTCATTGTGGTGTTAATGTAGCTTCTATTACCATTCACAAAAGAAAGGGAACAGACTGACGTACACAAAGACACAACATTATATCACAAACAACTATGACTAAGAAAGCTCCTCTGGATAGCCTGCATATGATGCCAGCTGCATTGTTTTGTCTGGATGGGTTTCATGCTTATAAGGCTGTTAAAATGGAGCAATTCAGTACTACTGAATAAAGAAGCAGAGGGGCTAGTTGCCAGCAGGGATGGTAAAGTGCTGGGAGATGGAAGATTCATGTACTGTGACTCTAGGCACCCCTGTATTCAACCTTATACACACCTGTAATAATCTTTGTATAAAATTTGCCTTGTGAGGTATCATTTGTAAGCTAATAACTCACTGGTGAATAATATTTGTGTGAGTTATGTACATGATGTATTGAGTTAATAATATATGCTTGGAATTATGACTAATCTGTGTGGAAACCTGGTATGTTGGAGTTGTTCAGTGGGTCTGTCCTAAACAAAGGAATGTGCGTTTACCTCAATTTACGTATAAAGCAGTAAACAGAACCATCAAGACAGCAGGGAGAAGAGATGGCAGGGAACACAACAATTTGCTTTTCACCAAACATAAGTCAGAAAGAGAGCATGGAGCTTCCTTCACCACCAGACTTCATATTGCCTTCCCCACAGTTTGAATATACTTAACTTTCAGGGATAACCCTCAGAAGAATCCATTTCAAAGGTTTCCTGGTCTATAAAGATAGGGGGTCTGTACCTCAAGTGGTAAATCAATTGAATCAACTGATTGTATCCAATATTCATATTATACAAGTGTATAGAGTGAGGTCTTTTCTGAAAGCTAAGAGAAGAGGGGCTGGACATTAATATTGTGAAATTACCACTATACGAGGAAATACAGATACTTAATGATATGTTTTAAAGTCTGTGGCCAAACAGGGAGAAACAGTTTCTGTCCCAGACAGGAGAGGAGGCAGCTATCTTCCTATCTTCTATGTAAAGAACTCTGTACTCTTGAAATAGAGTCATTAAATTCTAGAAAATATAAGCAGCGACATCTTTGAGCATCCATCATCAGACAGACAAGGGAACAGGACTCTTGCAAGCTGAAAAAGATGGGGCATTCAACCAAAGGGGGTTGAAGTTTCTATCTCCGAATATAGGTGAGAAACTTGCTCAGGCAAAGATCTTTCAGCTAGGACAATAAGGGAAACCAGCCCCTTGTACTTTTGTGGAAGGCCCTGGACTATGAGAAAGTAAGCCATGGATGGGGAGAAAGAAGATTTGTGATAAACCATCTTGAACAAAGCCTATACCTTGCTAAATTAAATTTTAGACTTTTAGGTTGCAAGTTTTTGCTTATTTGCTTGAAATCTTTCTAACTTAACTCCTTTTTACTTGGCATCATTTAATCTTATGCATATTTTGTTAATAAATTTGTTTTATTATTACTGTAAACCAACTCCATGCAGTCTTTGCAGCGAAGGGTGTATTTAACTCAGTTAATAAGTTGGGATGTGCTTTTGTCTTTAGAGGAACAAATGGACCTTATCATTTCTTTGAAGTGTCCAGGAGAAGACTGGACATTGCAGAGTGCATGGTTTGAGGACAGAGTGCGCTAGGGTCACTTGCTGCTTGTAACCAAGGTTGATGGAAGCCAGAGACAGGCTGGTGACAGGCTGCTGGGTCAGAGTTGCTGAACCAGGGCTATTTAGCAAACTGACACTCAGGGTATGTGTACACTGGCAGAGTTACAGTACCGCTCAGAAAGCACTGAAGGGAAATCGCTTATGTGTGTTCACACTCAGCTGCCTACACAATAGCGTGTTCACACTGCATCTGTATTCGGAGCGGTGCACTCTGGGCAGCTATCCCACAAAGCATCTCTTCTTCTTCTGCTGCTAAGAGTTGTGGAAGGGTGGACGGCATCATGGGGCATCCTGGGTCCTGCCCCATGATGCATTGCTTTGCATCCCAATTGGTGCCATCTTTCAACAGTTTGTGTACTGCATGCTCTGCCTCTTTGGTCTGCAGGAATGGATCCCACACTGTTGACCAATATGCTGCTCACTCTCACTAACACATTATGAGTGGCAGTGCAGTTATTCCTTAAACTACAAAGGCAAAAGGAGTTTAAAATTGAGCTCGCCACACATAGTAGCTATGACACGAGATTGCTTGTTGCATTCACGGAGGTGTTGACCACAGATGAACACCGCTTTTGGGCTCAGGAAACCAGCACTGAGTGGTGGGATCACATCGTCATGCACATCTGGGATAATGAGCAGGGGCTGCAGAACTTTCAGATGAGGAAAGCCATATTCATGGGTTTGTGTGATGAGCTCACCCCAGCCCTGTGGCACAAGGACGTCAGAATGAGAGCTTCTCTGTCATTGGAGAAGTGTGTGGCAATTGCACTGTGGAAGCTGGCTACTCCAGACTGCTACCAGTCAGTTGCTAACCAGTTCAGAGTGGGAAAATTGACTGTTGGACTTGTGTTGATGGAAGTGTGCAGGACCATTAATTGCATCCTGCTCTGAAAGACTGTGACCTTGGGCAACGTCCATGAGATTGTGGATGGCTTTGCACAAATGGGCTTCCCCAACTGTGGAAGGATGATAGATGGCAGGCATATTCCAGTTCTGGCACCAGACCATCTAGCTACCAAGTACGTTAATCAGAAGGGGTATTTCTCTATGGTTCTCCAGGCACTTGTGGATCACCATGAGCATTTCACAGACATTAACACAGGCTGATAGGGAAAGGTGTATGATGCATGCATCTTTCAGAACGCTGGCCTGTTCAGGAAGCTACAAGCAAGGACTTTCTTCCCTGACCAAAAGATCATTGCATGGGAAGTCAAAATCCCCATTGTGATCCTGGGAGACTCTGCCTACTCCTTAATGCCGTGGCTTATGTAGCCACACGAGGAACCTTTGACAGCAGCAAGGGGCAGTTCAACAACAGGCTCAGCAAGTGCAGAATGGCTGCTGAGTGTGCTTTTGGCTGTTTAAAGGCCCGCTGGTGCTGCCTATATGGGAGGCTGAGCCTGGCCAACGACAATACTCCTATGCTTATAGCCATGTTCTCTACACTCCATAATATTTGTGAAGGGAAGGGCAAAAGCTTCACTCAGGGCTGGACCACTGAGGTTCAGCACCTGGAGGCTGAATTTGAACAGCCAGAGACCAGGGCTATTAGAGGGGTGCAGCACATGGTCATAAGAATCAGGGATATCTTGAGGCAGCAATTTGAAGCTGATATTTGTTGCTATGCTTGGGAGTGCAGTGCTTGTAATGCAAGGATGTGATTGTGATTGGTGCAGATGATGCACTGTAAAGGTTTAAGAAAATTGCCTGTTGCTTTGCAGGGCTGTTTGTTTTCAATTAATAGAATAAAAATTGCTTTCAAACCAAAATAATTCTTTTATTAAAAAGCAACAACCAGAGGAGAGAGACATACAAAAAAACACATCAGCACTGTTTGGGATGGGGGGAAGGGAGGGCTCCAAGAGGAGGTGGGGTCCTGGGATGGTTAAAGATTTGTGTATGTCCAGGTATCATATGCAACCTTATCCTTTGGAGTACAGTGCCATGAGTACTGTTCTTCAGCAAGGCTAAACTGCAGGGGGATGAGTGTTAAGTGCAGTGGGTACTGGGAGTCCGCAAGGCTGGAATTTGACAGGGCAGGAGTGGAATGCAGTGGATACAGACTGGAGCTAGAAGGTTGATAAGGGTGTGTTGGCGGTGTCTGGGGGCCATGTGAGAAAGAGTTTTGCAGCAGTGGCTGCAGGTGAGGTTGGGCATGGAACTGCTTGGTTTGCAGTGCTAGTAGTACCTCGATCGTGTACTCTTGGCACTCCATAATGTTTAAGAACCACTCCATGACTTTGTTCGGCATGCAGTGTTCTCCTTGTGGTCCCTCTTCTCGCTGTCCCGCCACTCCTTCAATTCTTGTTTTTCAGAGTGCAACATGACATCACGCAGAAAGTCCTCTTTAGCTTTTCATGGCCACTTTCTAATTCTGCACAGCTTTTCAGCTGGCAATAACAAAGAGGGAAGCTGGGCTCCCAAGATCATATCTGTGAAGCCAAAATGCAACATTTTACAGAAGTAGTATTGTTTGCAACACATAGACCACTGATTCAGTGATTTAAAACACAGCCACTATTCACATACCTGTCACTAACTGGCTGACCCCAGGCAAGCACATATGAGCCACAAGAACCCCAAAATGGTGAGTAGCCACAGGGGCAGGGGAAATCAATGTTCCAGGACTGTACTGTACACTGGGCCCGTGGCTCTTGGGGAGAGCCAGCACCGGGGAGTGGGGCTTATAATCATTCATGTCTCCACATTTTCCATAGGTGTGTTCATTATGGAAGATATCTTGCTGCTGAGGGTGAGCAGGAAATCAAGGGATGGTCTTCTCCAAGACTGCACCTTCCACCTCTGCCCTTATGCAGCTCGCTTGTGTACAGCAATGGTCTCCCTGCCATCACAGGATGGCAGAGTGGTGCAGGAAAGTTACCCTAATGCAGGATGGCAGAGTGGTGCCATCACAGGATGGCAGAGTGGTGCAGGAAAGTTACCCTAATGGGACAAGAAACAAAGCAGCTCTGCCAAAGAACCTGCGACAGCAGATTGTCCAGTGTTTCCATGAGAGTTTCATGGAGATCTCCGAGGCAGATTCCTGTGAAGTGAAGGAGTCAATCAACACCCTGTTCCGCCACTCAGACTAGGCGTGTGGTGGTACATGCATCATACAAACACAACCCTGCTTTCTGCAACCCTCCTGCCCACAACAACTTGCGTCAGCAATTCCCAAAATCAAAGTCCCTTACCAGGAGCCTCCTCTCTTGTTTGTGCTTCACCAAGCTCTGACCACTGTGACTAGCTAGCCTCCGCCTGGGTAAAGAAGAGCTCCTGGCTGCATGCATCTCTGACTTCCAAGTCATCCTCTGCCTTTGTCCAAGATTTCGTCCTCATGGCTCGATCCACTCTTGACTGGTACATGAGCCATCAAAGTATCCACAGTGGCCTTCACAGTGGAAGTGGGGTCACCACTGAGTATTATGTCCAGCAATTTGTAGGACTGGCAACTCATGGGCGCAGCACCGGAGCAGTAGTTTGCGTCCCACACCTTGTAGTAGGCATTCCACAGCTCCTTCACTTTTGCTCTGTACTGCAGTGTGTCCCGGTCATGACCCCTTTCTGTCATGCATCATGAAATCTGTCCATAGGTATCATAATTCTACAGCTGGAGTGCAGCTGGGACTGGACAGCCTCCTCTCCCCAAATGACGATGAGGTCCAGCAGCTCGGCATTGCTCGAAGTGGGGGATTGCCTGGTGCATGGAGCAGGCATAGCCACCTGGAAAGATGTCCTGGGGCCACTGCACACATCACTGAGCACACAGGAAGAGGACTTTCAAAATTCACAAGGAATTTAAGGTGTGGGGCTCATGGCTGGTCATCTGAGGGCAGGGCAGTACAGTTCAAACCGATGACCAGAGAAGCAAGAACAGGCATTGTGGAACACCTCCTGGAGGCCAACTGTAGTGCTGTAATCAATCAGGGTGTCTACACTGGCATTGCAGCACTGTAGCCCTGGCGCAGAAAGCTGTACGCTTCTTGTCAGGGAGGATTTTTTACAGCACTACAACCGTGCAGTTTCTGTGCACATAGTGGCTTGGCAGTATGTATACCACAGGAGTTACACCACAGAAAGCTGCTTTAGTGCACAGAAACTTACCAGTGTAGACAAGGCCTCAGAGTGTGACCAGCGTGCTTGTTGGTTGGCTGTAAGCATCCCAGGCTAGGAGCTGCTACAGCAAAGCATTGCGAGGCACCCACAGCTGCAGGGCAAATGGTGACAACCCCTTACCGGTCTGGATTGTACCCTGAACACCTGCACCTGTGCCTCTAATTTTTTATTGTCAATATTTTTAGCCCTGGTGTCAATCACCTGAACAATTGATTTTTTTAAAAAAATATCAATTTCTTCTCATTGTGCTGTCTGTTTACATTTGATAGACCCTATTGTCCCCAAAGAAAGAACTGTGGTGATGTGCTGCCAATATTTTAACAAAAAACTGACTAAAGCTGCCCCTTTAGCCCATGATAAATCCTACCTCCCAGAGGCACATAAGACTGCAAAGAAAAAGAAGAGGGACTGGAGCTTCCATTTATTGATTATCTCATTTAAACAAACTTGCTTTCTCAGAACCAGAACAAAGGAAGAAGGCAGCAATACCTGGCATATATTTATTTTAAATGGATTTTCTGGAAGTGTTTATTGTTACAGTAGCTCCTCGCTTAACGTTGTAGTTATGTTCCTGAAAAATGCGACTTTAAGCAAAATGATGTTAAGTGAATCCAATTTCCCCATAAGAATTAATGTAAATGCGGGGATTAGGTTCCAGGGAAATTTTTTTCANACACACATACACACACACACACACACAAACACAGTATAAGTTTTAAACAAACAATTTAATACTGGACTCAGCAATGACGATTGTGAAGCTTGGTTGAATTGGTGAAATCAGAGGATGGAAGAGGGTTGGATATTTCCCAGGGAATGCCTTACTGCTAAATGACAAACTAGTACTCAGCTGAGACCTTAAGGGTTAACATATTGCTGTTAATGTAGCCTCATACTCTACAAGGCAGCACGAATGGAGGGAGGGGAGACAGCATGGGAGACAGAGACAGAGACACACACACTCTGTGTGAGAGAGAGAGGGAGATGTGCATTGCCCCTTTAAGTATGCTGACACCACACTCTAATTACATTGCTTTTAAAAAGATCAGGAAGTTGAGACAGCAGCTACAACCAGTTTGCTCCAACCTGAGCCCTGTTGTGTCTCCCCACTGCTCTGTGGAGATGGGGCAAGCCAGGAGCAGGAGTAGAGGGGAGGAGGACACCCTAACATTAGACCTCTTCTTCCCCCCTCTCCTACACAGCAAGCAGGAGGTTCCCGGGAGCAGCTCCAAGGCAGAGGGCAGGAGCAGCACATGGCAGTGCGGGGAGGAACAGCTGAACTGCCTGGCAATTGGTAGCCTGCTGGGCAGCTGCTGCACAGGGAACTTAGGAGAGGAGGGAGCTGAGGAGGGGCTGCCGGTCTACCCTAGTTCCAAGCCCCCACCAGCTAGCTGCAATGGGCTGCTCTTCCTGCAAGCAGTGGACAAAGCAGGTGGCTGCCAAACAATGTTATAAGGGAGCATTGTGCAACTTACTTGATCAGCAACGTAACAACAAAACAACATTAACCCAGCAGGCTACCAACTTTAAGTGAGGAGTTACTGTACTTACAAAAATACACTCTGTACATTATTAGAATAGTACAGAATTCCACTTGTGTTTAGAGATGGTGGGTGGGTGGGTGACAAAGACCTTATCATAGCATTATCCTCCCAGAAAACACATGCTGTTTGGAACAGTCTGATCCATTCCGAAGATTCCATATTGCTCTTCAGAAGCGATGTGTATGAGTTTTAGGGATAAATTACATGGCAGGCAAGATTAGTCTTATCCTGGGAAGAGTGAGTCTCATCAGAGGCAAGGAAATTGCCTGCAGCCTCAATACAATGATGTCAGACTTAACAAGGGACTGTTTGAACCCCCTAATGTTCCAGCATGTCACCACAAAACTGAATTGGCTCACGAGTTTGAAACCAAGAGATAAACATGAGCTTGTGGCAGAGTGTGCTGCATGATGGAGATAAGGGAGAAGTTTAAATGCCAAAAGTACAACTGGCTTGAGTGTGACTTTTCTGTAAAATGCCTTCATAGGTAGGACTGCTTTCTGAAAAACAGGCTTTTCAGCAACACCTACCCAAAGAGCACTTCAAAAGCAAAATACCAAGAAATTTTACAGCATTATTTATTTATGGCATATAGTAGTGCCAAGAAGAGCCAACCAAGGATCAGAGCCAGGCACTTGTTAAGCATATGGGAAGAGACAGCCCCTGCCCTGAAGATCTCGCTTTCTCGCTCATACCTCTTGCCTTTTTAGATTGTATTAATATCTGCATTTTACAGTTCAGGAGATGAGATGACTTGACTGATGTCACACAGAAAGTTTGTTGATTCAGTTCCTATCTTTTACACATGTCCTCACTCCTAGACAGTGTCTTAAACCACAAGACCATTCTTCCACACCTGCAGATTAATCCCCTGCTTTCTTGTAAAGATATTGGGTGCTATTTTTGGCACTCGTGTATCTGCTTCCACTGGAGTATATGGTAAAACTCCCATTGACTGCAGTGGGAGCAGAGTCAGGCCAGTGCTGAATGCTTTTAAAAATCCCATTCATAAGGTCTGTGGTACTCGTAAAATATCTTAGTTCTCTTTGTAGAGTTTATCAAACACCTTTCAAAAGTGAACAGGCAGATTATACTGTTAAGTGTGGAGGCAGCAGGCTATAAGGAGGAGATTAAGCTTTTAGGATACTGGAGTACTGTGATGTAAGAGAAATGTGTGCCATAAAAAGATGGCATAACAACTTCAGGGGCTGTTCATCACTCCTGCCAAGATGCAGAATGTTACTTTCTCACCACAAAACGATGGAGTCCTGCTGTCAGTTCCCTTACGGGATATACAGGAGACTAGGATTGGGAAAAGAGTAAATTCAGCAGAAAGTACATTGGAGGGGGTACCAAAACTATTTGCAGATTCAGGTAGAATCCAATAAATAGTTCTGGCTGGAAAAAAAATGCTTTTAGAGTCAAAATGGTTAATGTAAAAAAGATATAGCTGGTCATTTGACTATGCTTGTGGTTCTATATTAGTTTATTAGTCAGAGAAAGCAGTACAAAATGAAAAGGAAACTGTGACAGAATACATCTCCCCCCACACCCGGCCATGTTCACACCCACACACTATTGTAATAATCTTTTGTCCAGACATGCTTTGTTAGGTATCATTTGAAAACTCATAACTTGGTTATCATGGTGAAATTTATGTAGCAGCATTGTGTAGAAGTTATGGAATTTCCCTGTATAATGTTATTAGCCCATGTGCAAAAGCCCCATAGACCTGCCCCTAGACAGAAGTCATCGAACAGGCAGATCTTGAACAAAGGATGTATGCTTGTCTTAATTTGCATATAAGCCGTAAACAGTCTTCAAGCAGAAAGGGGAGGAAAGAAAAAAAAAAGGAAGCTCACAGGTGAAAAAACCCAGCAGGGAACATCCTTCCACACAGACTCTTTGCCTCCGGGTTCTCAGCTGGAAATGTTTTTCAAGAGAGGGATTGAAAATATAAAATAGAGGCTCACACACTCCAAGACACCATTCTCTCTGTCTGTCTCTGTCATCGCATCTAAAAGGACAAAAGAAAATAGATGTTGGACTTTGGGGGAAGGGATCCTGACCCAAAGAGTTTGGTCAGTAATGCAGCTGGAACCATGTGGTCAGAAACTTTGCTTTGAATCTAATTTCATGCAAGTAGGCACTAGACAGTGTTATCTTTATTCTTCTTGTAACCACTTTGACTTTTATGCCTCATTACTTGTACTCACTTAAAATCTTTGTAGTCAATAAACTTGTTTTATTATTTGGTCTAATTCAGTGTGTTTAACTTAAAGTGTCTGGGTAACTTCATTGAAGCTGGTGTAAATTATTCCCTTAAAGGGACAACAAACTTAATATTTCTGGGCTGTCTAGGAGAGGGCTGGACAGTGCAGGACAAACATTTCTGGGAGAAGTCTGCGATTGGGAGCGTGTTGGGGTCACCCTGTAGTAATAACGAATGCTAGTGAGAGCCAGGGTGTGGTTGGCAGGCTGGAGGACATACAAGCATCTGAGAGTCAAGTATCAGAGGGGGAGCCGTGTTAGTCTGGATCTGTAAAAAGTGACAAAGAGTCCTGTGGCACCTGTCAAGGTTTTTTCCCCCACTTTGAACTTTAGCGTCCAAAAAGTGGGGACCTGCATGGACCCTTCAAAGCTTAATTCCTAGCTTAGATCTAGTAACGCTGCCACCAGCCAAAAATATAGTGTTTGGCACACTTCTGTTCCCTCAAAACCTTCCCTGGGGAACCCAAGACCCAAACCCCTTGGGTCTTAAAACAAGGAGAAATTAACCTTCCCCCCCTCCTTTCCTCCCACCAATCCCTTGGGTTTTAAAACAAGAAAAAAATCAATCAGGTTCTTAAAAAAGAGAGCTTTTAATTAAACACAGAAAAAGTAAAAATTATCTCTGTAAAATCAGGATGGAAAATGCTTTACAGGGTACTCAGATTCATATAGACTAGAGGGACACTCCCCCCCCAGCCTTAGATTCAAAGTTACAGCAAACAGAGGTAAAAATCCTTCCAGCAAAAGGAAAAGCATTCACAAGTTGAAAGAAAACAAACATAAGACTAATCTGCCTTGCCTGGCTATACTTACAATTTTGAAACATGAAAGACTGATTCAGAAAGATTTGGAGAGTCTGGTTGTACGTCTGGTCCCTCTTTGTCTCAAGAGCTAACAACGAACAAAAAAAACAAAGACTTCCCTCCACCAAGATCTGAAAGTATCTTGTTCCCCCATTGGTCCTCTGGTCAGATGTTAGCCAGGTTCACTGAGCTTCTTAACCCTTTACAGGTAAAAGAGACATTAACCCTTAACCATCTGTTTATGACAGCACCTAACAGGTGTATGGCATCTGAGAGCGACTGCCACACCGGTAGCTAAAGTCTGGAATGGTTTCGGACCTAGTTCAAACTGAGACCACCAAGAGACCAGTCAAGACAGAGAGTTGCTTGGGTCTACTCATGAAGTAAGGTACAAATCAATCTAAGCCAGGGTGGCAGATTCTGGTCTTGAGTTTTTATGCAGTCCTTATTCAGATAAACTGGTAATTAGAAACTATTTTCTGTTTCATTTCCTAGATGGGGTACTTGATGGTTACTGAACATTTCCTGGTTAAAGGTTTCCTGTCAGTATGCAAGTTTGACCAATCTACGGGGACAGCAGAAATCTTGGGTGAGCGCTCCCAGCTTTTGGAGTTCACTTCCTTGAGCCAAATCTATCACCCTGCGGGCACAATGCAAGATGCCTTCAGTTTGTTTAGCATTTGGGGACAGATTGTGATTAAGGAAGATCTTTTCAAAAGGCACAAAGGACAGTTAGTCACCCAAATCCTATTGAAAGTCAATGGGAATTGACCGCCTAGTTCATTTGAGAATCTTCCCCAAAGTGCTACTTAACTGACCAAAGTATAGAAATCTGATCTCTGTTTGTATTTTAATTGGTCACGAAATCATCTTCAGTAGCTGCCCTGTTGACAGATATCAGACAAATAGCAAAAAAAAACATTACCCAAGGAAATAAGTTACTATAAGTTTCCCTATTAGAGCACTCCAAATATTTGCTCATTTACTAATTTACTCATTTCAAAGTGTTCTTTCTTTTAATGTCAACTACAGAGTATAAGTTTACAGTCTTAAACCATAAGCTAATTCCTCGTTTTATGTCCACTTATATTTGTGTCTGACTGCCTGCCCTACGGTACATGAAATACCATACACCTATTGATTCATGAACATTAATACAATATGAAGATAGCACTAAAAAATAGCTCAAAGAAACCATGGAGGAATAGCTAGACTACTAGGAATTTTTAGTAGTCCTTCATCGACTCCTGTTATTTAAAAAATAATAATTTATTAGTGAATTACTAATTAGTGATTTGAGAGGTTTTAAGAGGTAAGTGACTAATTGTAAAAATACTAAAGAGGACAATAACCACAGCCAATGGATTACTATGAATGCAGAGCCAGGTCCGGCATTCTTTACGACCGGATTCTGCCAGCCTAATCAACACTGGGAGGTAACTTATTCTGTGAATAGTCCCATGAAGTCAATCTGAGCCAGAGTGGCAGATTCTGGCCTTCAGTTTTCACTCAGGCCTAATCCAGACAAACTCCATTGAGCTTGTATCTTCTATTTCATTTCCTGGAAGGGGTTCTGCATAGTTTCTGAAAATTTCCTTATTAACAACTTGAGAATCTCTAACATATGGACTGAGTAAAAACTGAAGGAAGGGCCTCCACATTTTGCCCATAGAGTATTAGAGGAAAGACTGCTTGTTCTAGAGAAGTAGAAGCTGACTATCATGAGGGTTTTATGAAGACTAAGTTTCTAGGGACAGTGACTGACTATGGGAAGAGGGTGGGCATGATCCCAAGCCCAGTGAAGTCAATGGAAGTATTACCACTGACTTCAGTGGGCTTTGGATCATGCCCCATTACACCTGATATTCTACAAGGAGTGCAGGGAAAAGCTAACTCCATGGTTATGCCTACGGGGGAGGTAACTGTAGTATGCATAATTAGGAGTCAGAGTGGCAGGCCTCAGGAAGTAGAATAGAATAGTTTACATAAACCACAATTCAGGGACTTCAGCTCTTTCTTCCCATATCCTGTTTGCAGACGAAAATGGATATAAAAACACAAAAGGTTTCTAGTAGATGTTCTGTCAGTGACCAGTACCAGGTACCTCTAAGAAAGGTCAAGAAAGAATTGCATAAAAACCTACCACTAGAAAAACATCTTCCATAACCAAGCAGATAGTGGTTGGCATATGCCCAGAAGCATGAGGGTTTCTGACCAATCAATTTGAAGTCTGGCAAATATTGCAGGTCTATTTTCACTGAGGAATTTGTATACTATTAAGACAGAATGAACTTCATGTTAAGAGTCTTAATTAAAGACTCTGTGATAATCTATTTTCACATATTCACAGCTCTCCTGAGTATATGACTTCCTTTTCATAGATTCAATACCCACGCTTGTCTTCATGAGAGACAAATCAGAGTTCTATAAGCGCTTTACACACGGAACACCCTCTGAAATCAACAGGAGTTCCATGTGCAGGAGTTAGCCCCGCTGGAACAAGAAAGTGACATTAGATCTTTGAGGAGGAGGCTGATGCTTTGAATAAAAGTCAGACTAGATTAAGACAGAAACAAGGGTTTTTTTCTGTCCTAAGGATCCAGAAAGAATCAGTAAGACAGCAATAAAAATGAGACTCATCAGTTCCAAAGCTAAACAATTATTCTGCCGTGTCTCATCTACTGATTGCAAACAAATACAGAAAAAATCTAAACAGAAGGAATTAGGATGGTTTATGAACACTGTCATGATACACAGCCCACAAATACGATATATGTAACAGCTCTTAAGATTTTTAATTTGGAATTAAAGTGATTTCTGATCCCCTAGTCAGCTTTTCAGCAATCAGAGCTCACATTTGAGAAGTAAACCAATGTATTACTCTTGAGCAGTAAGAGAGTTTTATGAAGGCAACTAGATTTAAAAGTGTGCAGTTTTCTATTCGTTCAAACTGAAGGCAAGGCAAGGCAGCAGGAAGTCTTCTTAGGCAGACTGCAGCATTTTAAGTTATTGTGTGTCTGGCACTGTAAAGTAGAGATAAATTTTTACCAGATAGAAAGCTGGAGACCCCATTTTTCTAAGACAATGTTCTTCTCCATTCATTACAGGACAGCAAAAACTGCTCGATCTGATGACAACTGCTGTACAAATCTGAACACAGAGCCCCATCAATACCTTTTTGCTGCTCTCAGTATCCTCACTATTGAGATCAACATGAAGTTTCCTGAAAGTTCAATTGATTTTTTAATATTTTATGAAATATTCTTTCCATGGTACTTTAAAATATTATTAGACTGCACTTTTTTTCACTTATGACCTTTCACAGACACTGCCTTGCATTGATTTTCTAGATCTCTGAGACTTGCTGAGCTACAGCAGGCCCAGCAAGGGGGAGAAAGCCATTCTCTTGAAGCAATTTAAAAAAAAAAAGTCTGGTTTGATTACAGACCATTCAGAGTCAACTGACTTTCCTATTTTCTCCCCAGAAAAGGGTGAAGACCTTCAGGGGAAGCCTGAGACAGCACCACCTTGTGAACTCTTTTCCCCACCCCACCCTCTGTTCACCGCAGATTCATTTGTGTCCTAATATTGCTTCATTTCCCTTTTATCAATCACCTCTGGCTTTAAAAACCATGTATTAAAGTAAATGCCTGAGCCCTCAGGCTAATATTAAACATTTTTTTCCTTAGCTAAATGATTTTCTGTCATCTGCTGCATCAGGCTTCTTAGGGAGCAGCAGGGGTTTTGTTGCGCCAGTAATAAATTAAATCCACCTGAATCAACAGCATTTAGATTTTGTTTAAAAGATAGCATCTCAGTTATCAGTTAAAACAAATCCCAATTCTTTATGCTCAGATTTTACTGATTAGTGGGGCACTAATTAAGTCACTGACCCAGCGCACTTATCCAGAGTAAGAGTTCCCAGCAGGATCTGTGTTAACACTGTTCTGAAAAGTACAGTTCCTTGGATATATAGTAGAAGGCAATGATCAGCCCTCCAGACTGTGAGTTTAGCCATGTGAGTTCATATCTTGGTGGGATCTAAATGTTCTTAAACCTCATGTGACAGATGAGAGTCATGTCATTCAATGCACTCATGCTACAGTGATGAGGGTGGTACAAGAACCTGTATAGAGTAGAAGGTAACCAATATTATTTATATAAAGTGTTCAGAAATCATGAGCCAGGCCCCCTAGGTTTCTGAGCCTTTAGACTGCATGCATGTCATGTTTTCCATCTTTTCTCCACACCAAGAGGGCTAGAACTTTACTTTAAATTAAAAAAAAAAAAAAAATCTGAGATACATGCTGTCTTGATAACAAATGGGGCTTGAAGAAAAACTCCAGATATCACAAATTGGCAACACTGGGGCTGCCTTTGGCTAGTTTCATCTGTGGCTTTACAGTATCAGTCACTGAAAGGTTTTATAAGAAAGACCATGCAGATTACAGTAGCATTCCTGCTCATTTGGATACTCAGAGGGTCATAGAAATGTAGGGCTAAAAGGGAACTCAAGAGGTCATCTAGGCCATCTCCTTGCACTCAGCCAGGACCACGTATACCTAGACCATCCCTGGCAGGTGTTTGTCTAACTTGTTCTTTAAGTTTCCACAGCCTCCCTGGGTAACCTGTTCCAGAGCTTAGCTATCCTTGTGGTTAGAAAGCTTTTCCTAATATCCCTTGCTGCAGATTAAGCCAACTCTTCATGTCCTATCCTTGGTGGACATGGAGAACAACTGCCCACTTTATAAATACCTTTTACGTATTTGATGACTGTCTGAAGGGGACCAAATCACAAAGAGCAGCTGCTCCACCCTCCCACCCCATGGCCCTGAAGTCCATACAGATGTTCTTCTGCAGAATCAGTGGGAAGGAACTAACATGACATGAATGCACGGCTCCCTCCCTTTCTACTCCTAAATCCCTGGCTGGCTGTGCCATACCAATACATGTTAGCAGAGGGGGAGACATATGGTCCTTAAAATTCTATAGTACTTACTCCTTTTTCCTGAGGAAAGGCTTCAGGATCTGGTTCATATTAATTAGGCTTGGAAGGGTTAGTTTTTTATTAGTAAAGTGGATTTCTCTGTAAACACATAAACTGACAAAAAATATTTCCATCAGTAGTGATCTAACTTTACACATAGGCAAAGAGAGAAAAATACTACTTGAAAAACCTAGTTTGGCCTGTTTTAATACTCTGACATGTGATGTTGATGATGTGTTTAAACAGTTATAAAGCTTTAACTTTTTGAATCTCAATGTCTGTCACTAAATTGTCTGACACCCACCCCAAGCCCCTAAACCCTGCATAATTTCCCCAAACTGAACATTTAAATCAACACAAGTATAAGAATGCTTGATCAATATTATCTGTCAAAATTGTGAAAAGATAAAAATCTAATTCTGCCAAGCCTAGTTATTATGGAGTCTTGGAATTGTATACACAACATTTTGCATAAATACACCATCAACCACGCTCTTCCCAGAGTCTGTTGACCAGGTTGAAACCAGGAAACACTTTATATATGACAATGAAGCCAGATTTGTAGGATTTCCAGATAAAAGTGGCTCAGATAAACCAGAGCTTCAGATAAACTAGCCAGCCCGCCAAACTTTTAAACCTTGTCTTCACTGCGGGGGGTTGGGGGGAGGAGGGGGAGAGAGAAGAAGCAAATTCTTAACTCAAGATAAAAGCCTAGTGAAGACAAGGCAGGTTGTAATTTTCACATTAGCAGGTCATGTTAGTTATTGGGCAGGGACTTGTCTTTAACTCAGTCTGGTAACTCACACGAAAGCTATTAACTGCCTTCTCTAATATTTTGCCTCAAAAATGAGGCAACTCATGTTAAAAGTGCATCTTTTATTCCATGAAGAAAATCTCCAAGGTCTACTCAAAACAGCTTACAGGAATATCATAAATAGGAGCAGTATATTACTGGGAGCAAATTAATAGCCTTACTTCCAAGACATAAATGCTGCCTACTGCTGAGTAAATCCCAGAGGGTGATGAAAGCCCTCATTTCCTGTGATTTAGATAGCAATTAAAAGAATCTAAAGCATGGGGCCAGTCCTAAGAACACTACAAAGTAGCTACTATCAGTCAAACATATGGGTGTTTTTAAAATAAGCAGTGCCCCAAGTTATAACAGCTTTTGACTAGAAGCTCATATTTTAAAGACATAAGCTCGTAGGGGCAGAGTTAAGATTGAACTTCAAGCCTTAGCTCTGAACTTCTTGATTCTTATATGCTTCATTCCTCAACAGTTTTGTAGCTGAGATGTTTAATGCCAGTGTTGGGTGCACAGGGTGGAAACAGTCTCTTCCATTCCACTGTCATTTGCAGCTGCTTCCATTTGCTCTGCAGTATTGAGATCGGCTATTCTGCCCTTTCTTCTAAGGGTGGCTCTTAAAGTTTTCTTGGGTGCCCTTGTTTCCTCGCACCAGTTGGTTTCTACTTGACAGCTTCATGGGGGAGTGAATATTAGCATCTAAAGTACGTGCTCTAAATATTTCCTTCTGATTCCAAGCCGCTCACTGACAATTTCTCAGATCTCTTCATTGGTGAAGTCTTTCTAATCAATGTCCGGAATCTTTCATAGATACTTATTTTCAAGGGAGGCTAGTTTTCTGAGTAATGTTTTTGTAAATCTCTAGCTATTGCAATTATGTTACCACCAAGATTATGTTTGAATGGATAAATCCTCAGTTTTGTTCTGGGACAGTACATCTGTGTTGAGTTTAATATATGCATAAATATTTTGGGGAGGGGGTTCAAAAAAAGATATATGTATACATGCTAAATATACAAAATAGAAAGCAGAGCTTGGAAATAAATGGTTGTGGCTTTTTATTTTGGAAGAATATTGATGCAGATTTCTTTCCAGGTTTCAATGTTTAAGCAGAGCACTGTGTAAGGGGCAATGCAGTACCATACTGATCTACGGGAGCTTCAGAAAGCATTCAGAGCAGTCTATTCCTACTGTTTTTATCCCTTAATCTGGTGCAGCATTCACTCCTGTCAAGTTTTTTTTCCCCACTTTGAACTGTAGGGTACAAAAAGTGGGAACCTGCATGAACACTTTTAAGCTTAATTACTAGCTTAAATCTGGTACGCTGCCACTAGCCAGAATTTAGTGTCTGGCACACTTTCTGTTCCCCCAAAACCTTCCCTGGGGAACCCAGACTCAAACCCCTTGGGTCTTAAAACAAGGAGACATTAACCATCTTCCTCCTTTTCCCCCCAGACTTTCCCCTCCCTGGGTTGCCTTGAGAGGCTTCACACCGATCCAAACTCCTTGGATCTTAAAAAACAGGAAGAATTAACCATCCCCCTTCCTTTCCCCCCACCAATCCCTGTGAGGTTCAGACCAATCCCTTGGATTGTAAACAAGGAAAAATCAATCAGGTTCTAATTAAGAGAAAGAACAAAAGTAAAAGTTATCTCTGTAATACGAGGAATACTTCAGGGTACTCAGATTCATATAAGATTTAGAGGGACCCTCCTCCCAGCCTTAGATTCAAAGTTAACAGCAACAGAGGTAAAAATCCTTCCAGCAAAAAGACATTTAGAAGTTAAGAAAAAACATAAGTATATCCGCCTTGCCTGGCTATTACTTACAATTTTGAAACATGAAAGACTGATTCAGAAAGATTGGGAAAACTGGGTGTATGTCTGGTCCCTCTTAGCCCCAAGAGCGAACAAACCAACAAACAAAAAAAACACAAAGACTTCCCTCCACCAAGATTTGAAAGACTCTGTCCCCCCTATTGGTCCTCTGGTCAGGTGTCAGCCAGGTTTACTGAGCTTCTTAACCCTTTACAGGTAAAAGAGACATTAACCCTTAACCTTCTGTTTATGACAACTCCCCTCTGCCCCAGCCTGCTCCAGTTGCCATTCTGAAATGGAAGCAAGTACTTTGTCCAACTCCCTTTGGACAAGCATGCACTCATTGGCACATGAGGGAACAGTTCCTATTCTTGGGGTAGGGCAGTAATTGTGAGCAGACCTGGGCACTGAGTAAAGGGACTCTATGGAGAGCTTTCTTTTACTCTTCCATTCTGTATACTCACTCAGCAAACTCTTGGTGCCATTAAACTTCTTATGCAGGGAGTGAATGAGAAGATCAGTCAAACATTGTCTGCTTTCAGTCTTCTTGTCCAAATAAGAGAGTTGAGACAAAGTTCTGCTAGGTCTGGCTGAGCATGGGAATTGGTTCCAGTCTGTACCAAACCCTCTTGCTTCTATCCATAGGCGGTATGCTACTGTTACATCAAAAAGGAGCACCCTTGTAGTCCTCAGTAATGCCTAATACTCTTACAATACAAGGAAGCTATCTGAATGTATTACCCTTTACTACCTCCAACCAAATTAGTCAGATGTTTTATTTCCACCCTGTGGTGGGGTGATGACTAACTGGCATGGTGCCTCCTGCTGGATGTCCAGGGAATCAGTTCTGCTGGCTGATGTCTCACCTGCCACTGGCCCCCTTGTCCCTCCCAGACCCTGGTGTCCTTTACCCAGGGGTTCTGCCCACCACAGTACTCACTCTGGGTCTCCCCTCCCAGGGGAACCCCCAACCCCCTATTCTCCCCTTGCCTCAGCAGCTACTGCCAGTCCTCATCTAACCCCCACTCTCTGGAGCAGACTGCAGTCTATATCACTCATCATCTGCAAAGGTGGTTTGGACCTGCTCCCTTTGCCTACCCTGGGCTGCACCTCTACAACCCCAGTACCCTTCCCAGCCTTTACCAATGCCTTCAGCCTGGGGGTTTTCCAGCCTGGAGCTCCCCAGATCCTCTGGCCTTTCCCTAGCCCTGCTCCACTCTAGATACCCCGCTGAGCTCCCAAGCAGCCAGGCCCATCTCTCCCCACAACTAGAGAGAGATTCTGTCAGCCTTTGGCCCTTAGCCCTCTTATAGGGCTAGCCGTGGCCTGACTGGGGCATGGCCTCACCTGTGGCTGCTTTCCCCAATCAGCCTCTCTTTTCCCAGCTGTAGCCCTCTCCAGGGCTGTTTTAAGCCCTCCGGGAAGGAGCAGGGTGGCCAACCCGCTACACACCTCCACCCCCCAAAAGGCACCCCCACACAAGACACCCCCATACCAAACCACAGCTCCCACATAAAAAGCAAAAATCCCACAAAATATCTGAAGCCATGAAGAATTATAGTCCATAGTGATCAATTTTAGTGTTTTACTAGAGAACCATATATCTTTGGAGGTATGGGGGGAGGGGAGTTTCTTATCATAAAATTCCACAGCAGTTATGACAATCATAAACAAAAAAAAAGTCTCTAGAGCAGGGGATGAAAGGAAACCTCTCTCGTGATGTTTAGTTCCATTTTTGACAATTAAAGATAAAGTGCAATCAAATTCCTTTAGAGTAATGAAAAAATGAAGGCAAATTAATTGACAGTGGCATAAGAAGATTCAATTCACTGGTTTATATAAGGGGGAGATGTAATTTGAATTTTAAAGGATATTTTATTTAGAAAAAGTGATGTAATATCCATTCCTTGGGTTTTGATTTTGTATTGCTTATAGTCTCTGCTGCAATCTTGGTGTAAAAATAACCACATCCCATGAACATCAACTTGTGTGGACTTCACTGGGAGTTTTCTTTTAGTGAAGTCTGCATATTTGAGCTCGAGGAACTTGATCCTTCTCCCATTTATTTCACTGGGAGTTCAGTGAAAAGAGGCTCAGGTACTACATGCCTATCCATGCTTATTGATTGTGCAAAAGAGGAAGCAAGCAGAACAGCTAAAGACAGAGAGGGAAAGGGCTATGGAGCACTCAGCATTATTGAGACTCCCCAGGCACCCCCAAAATAGCCCCAGCAAGCCCTGTATCCCAGGGGGCTTTCAAAAGGGTGGCATGCAGCTGCTTATGTTAGTTCCTGTACTGTATTCTTCACTGCTTAGAAAATAGCAAGCGGCTGATTGCATTTTTCTATGAGTTCCTTTCTTATTCATCCATCTGTGACTCATGGTCTATTGTACAGCTTTTATTTATTGCTATTCTATGTCATTGTCAAATATGGTTGCAGGCTATTTAAACTTTTATTATACTAAGCTTCTATAGGATTAAAAAACAATCTTTGTTTTAACAGCATTTGTATGATTAGTCGATCTGCCAGCAGTAATGCCGAGCGGCTTTATAGCCTATGTCCCTAGGTTATAACCAATGTTTTTGCCTTCTGGTTTCTTTCAGCATTTATCTGGCAAAAACTGAATATTACAAATATTGAAGTGTCAGTGTTCTTGTCTGCATTGTAACAATAAGGGTCTTTCAGTGTTTCCACTTCAGAGATTCAATATTTGGTCATAAAAAAAACCACGAGGCAAATTCTTTAATTGGTTTGCACAGAACCAGGGTTTGAGGTGTTTATAATATGTACAACACTATTAAAAATGGTTCGCAATTGTATGGACTTACATCTACATAGGACTTAGGTTAAATGAAGTGCTCTACCATGATCCATAGAGACAAGTTCATCTAAAGATGGAACTAACTTCTTTGTAGAGATTCATTTGAATCTCTCAAGAGTTGTTCTTTTGTGTTAACAGACATCTCACTTCAGAAAGACTTGAATTGATTTATTGGTTGATCACAGGATGATGATGAACCACCAATGTGCTGCAGCTGTGAGAAAGGCAAATGTGGCCCCAAGATCCATCAGGCAAGGCATTTTCAGTGGAGCTAGGGAAGTATTAATGCCATTGTTCAAGGCACTGATCAGACCTCATCTGAAATACCATAGACAATTCTGGTCACCCATGCTCAAGAAAAATCATTCAAACTGGAACAAGTGCTGAAAAAGGCCACAAGGATGATCGTGAGAGGAGACTAGAAGACCTTGGCTTGGCTGAAAGGGTAGGATTACCCCCTGATGTATTTATAGAGAGCAAACACCAGGGAGGGAGAGGAGGTATTTAAGTTAAAGGAGAATGTTGGTGTAACCCACACACCTTCTGGGTGTGGTGTTCTGTACCATCTAGTGGCACCAAGACCACTTAGAGAGAGAGAGTCAAATGAGTCTTCTCTACAGCCTTAGCTAACAGACAGTTGGCTTTTGGGTCATGCAGTAGAGATTCACACACTAAGCTCCAGAGATCCCCAGGTCAATCCCACCTGCCAACGACCAGCATCTGTCGGTGTTACATTGGCACAAGAACAAATGTAGGCTGTTAATTAGAAGAACATTTCTAACCATCAGAAGAGTGAGGGTCTGGAAAGCCTAGCAAGGGGAACAGTGGGGGCAAGAAACCAAACTGTTTTTAAGATGGAGCTCAATAAGTTTATAAAAGGGATTATATGACAGACGGATGTGTCTCCCTTGATTTATTTCCTGACACCACCTCGCGCAGAGTAAAAGTTACCAAGAACTTTGGGTTGAAAGAACCCCGGATAACAAAGGGGTTGCCTGTGATAGAGGACTGAACTCAGTGACCCAGGAGGTCCCTTCCAGTCTTATGTTCTTATATTTCTGTAATGGTTTAACTTAAAAATGGCATTAGTGAAAAGCAAATTATGGACTTTTGGCATATGAGGGAATATATGGAACATAACCAAAATGTGCACTGCAGTGTATTTCAGGACATACGGCATGCATCTTAAGTGGGTTTTTTAATGCAGTAGCTAAAATAATTGTACAGAAACTACTCAGGCTACTCATTAAGATAGACGCTTAAATTTGCAAGTGTTATACATAGTCTGCACCCAAGTTGCATGAACAAACTAGCTCATATTCCACCATTACGTGATTCTTCCCTACAGTAAAATCTCAAGATACACATAAATGTGGTCTTGTTAGAGATGTGATAGAAGCTCCATACCTTGGGACATGTGAAGGTAGGCTGGTCAGAGCACTAGAAGATGTACTGTAGAGAACATTCTTGTATGGGCAGAGGGACAGACTAGCTCTACAACGATAAGGAGAGACAGTGATCATATGGCCTAGTGGATAGAGCACTGGACAAGGACTCAAGACCTGGACTTTATTCCTGGTTCTGTCACTAGTCTGCTGCGTGGCCATAGGCAAGTCACCACTCCTCTCTGCCTCAGTTTCCCCATAGGTAAAAAAATGTGGATAATGATGCTGACCTCCTTTATAAAGTGTTTTGAGATCTACTGATGGAGCGCTATATAAGAGCTAGATATTATTAATAATAAAGTTTTTCCCTAACATTAGGTGTGTATTTCTAATGCCCAATACAGTTAAAATAGCCATTCCACTTAGTTTCTGTCAATCATGTCCTTCCCTTTGGATTCAGCTAATTTTCTCTAGAGCAGCTGTGTTTAATGAGCTGAAACAAATTCTGTAGGTCAACAAAATACCTAGTCATATGCATGTGGAGACCTAGCATGTATATGAGCATGATTAGCAGCCTGAGGTTGAGAGATATAAATATATATTCAAGTACACAGCAGAATATTCAAATATAATAGCAGTTGTTATTCAAAGGCATTGATTTTAACAAGAGCTGCAGATGCTCAGCATCTCTGAAATACCAAGCCACTTATTTAGGTCAAAGTTTTCAGAAATGAGTGTTTCAAGTTAGGATCCAAAGTTCATATTTAGACACAGTCATCAGTGGCCTGATATTACAAGAGGGGTGAACATCTGCAGTTCCTGTTAGCTTTGCTGATTTTGGTGACTAAATGTGGATTTAGGCCACGTAGGCCAAGATTTTCAAAAGGGAGTAGTAATGCTTTTTGAAAATCTGGTCCTTGACACTTAGGGCATCCAAAATCCCTAATCATTTGTGATAAATCTTGGGTCTAATTTTAGGCACCTATTATTGAATATTTTGGCCTTAACTACGTTAGAACAGTGATGTGTTTATCTAAAGTAGTTCATGTATGCTGTGAATTTGTACTGTATTTATAAATATGCTTAATCCTTTGAAAGCCTGCTGAACATTTCTACGTTTTTAATTGGGATGCAGGGATGCAGGATCCATGTAATTTCATCTCAGACCTTTCTTTCAGCATCATGCTGGTCATAAGTGCTGTCTTTCTTAGTTGTCGGGGGGTTCTCTGACCCTACTCCACCCCTTTCCCCAACTCCCTATTCCCTCTCTTCCCACCCCCACTACACCCCCACCCCATTCCACCCCCTCTGTTGAGCGCCTCCTGCACACCACAGAACAGCTAGGGGAGGGGAAGGAGCTGATCGTTGGGGCTGCCAACAGGAGGAAGGCACTGATGGGAGGGGAATGCACAGACCAGGGGCGCTGCCAGTGGGTGCTTAACACCCATAGAGCCAGTACCTATGATGCTGATTACAGCACTATCTCATCTCATTAAGTCTTTTAAACCCAGAGAGGGTTATTTTCTCCTTCAAAACTGTGTCAGACAATTCTTTTGACCATTTTGAATAAAATAGAGGGATGCGTGTTAGATCTCCATGTTCTAAGTATTCACATCTGGTATGTGTTTTGCCATTAATAGAAGTGGTGACAATAGAGTAAAAGAACTGAAGTTTAGTGTAACGTGGATGCATATAGTGACAATAATACAGTTCATACATGATGTTATTAAAACAAATAAGAATTAGGATATGTAACCCACACACCTTCTGGGTGCCCTGTTGTGTCCCATCCAGTGGCACTTAGAGAAATACAGTAACTCCTCACTTAAAGTGGCCCAAGTTAACATTGTTTGGTTGTTACCTTGCTGATCAGTTAGGGAACATGCTCGTTTAAAGTTGTGCAGTCCTCCCTGTTGGTTGGTTGGCAGCCACCTGCTTTGTCCACTGCTTGCAAAAAGAGCAGCCCATTGCAGCTAGCTGTTCCCTGCGTGGCAGCCACCCAGCAGACTACCAATTGCCAGGCAGTTCAGCTGTCCCTCCCGCCACTGCCATGTGCTGCTCCTGCCCTCTGCCTTGGGGCTTCTCCCAGGAGCTTGCTGTGCGGGGGGTGGGGAGGGAGGGGCAAGAAGAGGGGTGCTAAGGGCAGGGTGTTCCCCTCCCACCCACTCCTGCCCCCCATTTCCTTAGAGCAGGGCAAGGATAGGACAGGGGTCAGGAGGGAGGGAGCTTGCTGATAGCAGGTGCTGTCTCAACTTGCTGATCTACTTAAAAGGGCAATATACTTAGAGTGGGGTCAGCATACTTAAAGGGGCAATGTGCATCTCTCTCTCACACACACAGACTGTGTGTCTCTGTCTCTCTCTGCCATGTTGTCTCCCCTCTCTCTATTTGTGCTGCCTTATAGCGTGAGGCCACATTAACAACAATATGTTAACCCCTGAAGGCTCAGCCAAGTGTTAGTTCATCATTTAGCTGCAAGACATTCCCTGGGAAATATCCCACCCTCCTCCACCCTCTGACTTCTCCACCTCAACCAAGCTTCACAATCATCATTGCTTTGTACAGTACTAAATTGTTTGTTCAAAACTTATACTGTGTGTGCCTGTTTTGTCTGGGAAAAAAATTCCCTGGAACCTAACCCCCCTAACCTCACCGATTTATATTAATTCTTATGGGGAAAATGGATTCGCTTAACATCGTTTCGCTTAAAGTAGCATTTTTCAGGAACATAATGTTAAGTGAGGAGTTACCGTAAAATGAGTCTGCTCTACACCCTTAGCTAACAGGAAGTTGGTTTTTAGCTCATACAGTAGAGGTTCATGTACTAAGCTCCAAAGGTCCCAAGTTCAATCCTGCCCCCCGATGACTGGTGTCTGTCAGCATTACAAATGGGGGCGCCTCTGTGATTTCAACTGGGAAGTCTCTGAAGCTTGGGATGTACTTCCTCAGCTAGGGGAAGTATGTAACCACACACTTTCTGGGTGTGGTGTTGTGTCCCCTCTGGTGGCACTGAGACCACTTAGCAAGAGATATAAAGTGAGTCTGCATTAACAACCAGTTGGTTTTTCATTCATGCAGTAGAGTCTCATGCACTAAGCTCCAGAGGCCCCAAGTTCAATCCCAACAAGCAGGATCTGTGGGCATTACACATACACTGATCATATGGTCATTTGCTGACCTTTTACAGCATCAAAATTTTAAGACAAGAAAATGGAAATCAAGATAGGGAAAAATATCCAAAGAGATATGCTCGAGCTCATCCAAGAATTACTTCAGGGAAGTTCTAAGGCCTGAGTTATGCAGGACAGGGGGAGAAATAGCTCAGTGGTTTGAGAATTGGCCTGCTAAACCCACAGTTGTGAATTCAATCCTTGAGGGGGCCATTTAGGGAACTGGGGTAAAAATCAGGGGAATGGTTCTACTTTGAGCAGGAGGTTGGACTAGATGACCTCCTGAAGTCCCTTCCAACCCTAATATTCTCTGATGTCAGACTAGATGAGCACAGTGGTCTCTCTTGCCTCCAAATCTTCTCTATTAGAAGCTAAAAGCAAAGAATAGACTTCTGTCTTTGTACTCCTTTTCTTGCTATCAGTAAGAATAATTGCTATATTAATTTAAATATCTTGATTGGTGCATTGGTTGTCTTTGGTTTTGTTTTTCTTCAGGAATTTTTTTTTTTAGAAAATATTGTATCACAGTATTTTATAACTAGACTTTATAAGGGTCAGCCACTACCCCCCAGGCACACTCATTATACAAGCTGGACAGAGACACCAACTCAAATGTCAGAAAGACTATTAGGATGAACGGTAAGTTGCATGACCACCTTTTCAAAGTGCAATAAATGGGACACCTGCAAGAGCTCCACTCCCTCTATGGTCCTGCCTCCTGCTCCTCCTCTTCCCCCTGAGGTCCCACTCCCTGACCAGGCCAGAAGCCAGAGATGAGCAGTAATCAGAGCCATCCAGGCTGCTGTGTGGACCCCTGGACCTTCCATCTGCCCTGGGTGAGAGGTTGGGGTGCCCAAGAGCAGCCCCTGCCCCATGTCTTCATTCCATCCCCTTCCCCCCAGGCATGCTGCCCCGGGCAGGTGGAGGGTCCAGGACTCCCCACAGTGGCCTGGGCCCCCTGGGAAGTTCTTACTACAGCTTGGCTCTGGCTTCTGGCCTAGCCAGGGGTAGGGCCTTGGGGGAAGAGGAGGAGCAGGGTGCAGGGTCTTGTGCCAAGGGGGGCTAAGGCCTACCTCAGCCTCCCCTCCACTGGGAAGAGGCTGGCACCATCTGTGAGCCTCGGGTGGGCATGGAGCAGTGCTACAGGGAATCTGGAACAAATACTGTCCAAGAGTACTGTCCAAACCCGGGATCAGGACTGAACATTTACATTTTGGGACTGTCCTGCCCAGTTAGGGATGGGTGGTCACCCTAATGGTAAGAGTTACTGTGACCAGCTCCTCTCTTAGCTCAACAGCAGATGAGTGGAATAGCAGATAGTGAGAACACAGCTCATGGGATAAGAGGCAGTTTACTGTCATGTTTCCAAAATCCATGCTCTAAATACTCCGGGTATATATTTCAATTGCCAGCTACTGTTATTGAACAGAAAATACCCAATAAGTAGCAGTGCTGGAGGACACAGACCCAGTAAAAAAACATCAGTAAATTCTATGCCAGGTGCCAGATTCATCACTGGTGTAATTATACAGAGGATACAGCAGAGGTGAATTTGGCCCATGGTATTTTCGCAGCACCTGAGGTCAGAGTGATTAGCATTTCTAGTATTAGCCTGTCAGCATTAGCAGTGCTAAGGATCAGGGCCAGCTCCAGTCACCAGCTCAGCAAGCACATGCTTGGGGCAGCCAAGGGGAAGGGGCAGCATGTCGGGTTCTTCGGCGGCAGGTCCCTCGATCCCTCTCAGCAGGAAGGACCTGCCACTGAATTGCCGCTGAAGAAGAAAGCAGTGAGGTGGAGCTGCTGCTGATCACGGCTTTTTTTTTTCTTTTTTTCTCTGTTTGGGGCAGCAAAAACCCTGGTGCCGGCCCTGCTAAGGGTAATGCACCTACATGGCAGAAACAGACAGAAAGGAGGGAGCCTTCAGGATTAACAAGGAACTAATTTAGTGAGGGCAGAGAAGAGGAACAGTGTCCAGGGACAGGGATAAGTATGATGTATGGCTAAAGGGCAGTGAGAAGAAACTATTAAGGGTCACGGCAATCTTTGCTCTTTATATTTATCTGCTTGATGAGCTGTTGTGTGTTCTAGAACAGATTATCTGTTGCACTGTTCGTTTCAGATTTAACAGTAATTACTAATGCAATCCAATACTGCATTCACTTGCCTGGTTTGACCATGCACAGTTTGCCTTGTTAGGGCTAAGGTGGTATTTGAAACATTAGACAGTCTCCTTAGACTGCTGCAGTGACACTAGCAAGGGACATGTGTTTAAAGGAAAGAGTCCTAAAAAATAATGTTTTCCTAGCCAGGTGCCTACCACTAGGTTTCTGAATCCATATCCATGGATATTTAAATAAAAGTGACCTCATTTTCAGAAGCACTAAACATCCACAAATCTGATAGGAGTCTATGGGAGAGTCAGCACCTCTGACAATCAGGAAATTTAGGCATCTAAATAACAATGGCGTTAAGAGTTAACTTTGGGCACCCAGCTATGAACATTTTAGCCTTAATGTTTAACAGGCACATACAGGAATCTCCAGTGTGTCATTTCCTGCTTCATAGATTCTGTGTACAGTGTGATTTATATTATGTACAGACACACACATGTATCTCACAGATACATTTTTAACTTAAAACATACAATTTTTCAAGTGTAAATTCTACCAACACAAAAATAAAATCAGGGAAGTCACTAGTTAAGGAACATTCATTTCCATGCCTTAATGCCCAATCATCAAACTAGAACAAATGCACTCAATCCTCCCCTCTACAACAAACTTCCTTGAATTTGCAATATAACCAACCACCACCAGAAGCCTCTCCTAAAAAAAGAAGAAGAAGAATCCCACACTCAGATCATAGCTAGATTTTTCTCTTTTAATTTTTAGAAGCGTGCACGGACATAGTCTTCACTTAGAGATTTTGCTCATGGAAAAAAAAGTAGACTGTTGCATAGGTTGTGTGTGATTAGGCATTTGATGTGTAATTTAGCTGGTTATGTGTTATCAGTACCATGGAGCATGTGAGCCTCCCATGCAATAGGTGTGTCAGGTGCTTTGCATCTTCATTCTCCGCACATACCAGTGCAAGGGCAAGAGAAAAATCTGTCCCTGTTTGTATTAGAATAACTTCACTCATCCCCAGAGGAAGTTGTTTGCAAGACCCAGCTTGCCAGTCCTCATATACTTTATCTTTGAGCCTCCTAAGAGTTCATAAGGTCCTGAAAAACTCTGATGTTCAACCAGCCCTATTTGCCCTTGTAGCAGTGTGGCTATTGATCAATTGCCTCTGGAGCTCCCTCCTCACTCTACTGCACCCTGCTTCCCTGGCCATACCATCTCTTCAGGGGCCCTTCAGGAACTCGCAGTTCACAGAGAAATTCAAACAGTCCCCTGAAGGGATCCCATTTATTAGTCCTCAGGTGCATACTGGCCCTCCAGACCTCAACCTTGGTTCAGTGTCTCGCTCTTGTAGTCCAACACAACACACACAAACTCATATGGTTTTCACCCCAATTTCAGCTACTCCCAGCCCCCCTCCTCTGAGGCTCTGTGCCTGCTTCCCATTACTGTCTACCTGGAGTCTGTCCTTCTCCAGGCCTTTCCAGCTGAGGCTTTGTAGTCTCTCCCACCACCTGAAGAGCTTTTTCCCCACTCTCTCCTCCTGTTCTCAGGGCCTTGCAGTACTAACAACCATACCTACAGTCTCCTGTACGCCCCTGCAACATCCTCCTCTTTTTATCCAGGGAATGCCAGATTTAACCCTGGTGTGGCTCATCCTGTAATCAGAGTGGGCTTAGCCCCGGACTCTCCAGCCCATGGGGGAAGCCACTTCGTTACAGCTCCCAGTGGGAAGGCCACATACATTAGCGATGTTATACTTTATCATCCTGGGCCTGCTTGGTATAGCCGACTATGTGACCATGACCTGGTAGAAACATACTTAACATCTCTGTAATAAGAAAATGATCATAATATATCAAGTAATGTAATTTGGTGGGACATATCTAAAGCTAACAAATTTATTTTGGCAAATTAAGAAGTTATTTTAAGTTATCTTGATCAAAAGGCTCACCGTTAGAAGCCTAATTTAATTTCTTATGATTTGATAATGATCACCACTGTGAACTCAACACTAAAAGTATATAGCCCTAAAATGTCCATACAAGCACCAATGTATCTATCTTGAGAGTCTGAGCAACAGAATTGGTTTACAATGGAATAGTTTATTAGTGCTTCATTTAAAGGAAAGTATCTCCCTCCAGGGCATGGTTTTAGTAGCAATGGGCTCAGACGAATGCTGACAGTACTACAGTCTCAGTTCTAACTGGATTCATGAACTGAAGGGAGAAAAGAATCTTACTTATAGTGTGTCCTTTAGTTAAGGTAACACACAAGTCTCAGCTTAAAATAATAGTGGGAGTGGGTATCCCAAACCTGATTTAGTCCAGATGACCAATTTTTGGTCATTCCTATTAGGGGAAAATGCTTTATTGGAGCAGCTTTTGTTTGTTAGCAAAGCAACATTTGTTTAAGGAAATATTGATTAAAAAAAAAAGGCTTTTAAGCTACAGAACCCAAGAATAGCAATTTTCAAACAGTGGGTGGTGCGCAGAGCACATCATGCTCCATGAAACTGTTTCTTGTCCCAAAAATGAAGGTACCTGTCAGTCTGCAAGAAGTGACTCTTCCTGCTAACGGTCACCCAGGGCAGGCCACAAATATTTTACTGTCTCTTTTTCACCAGATTACCTCAAAATACGGACCACCTCACAGCACTAGGCCTGGCTACTTCATGTCATTCTGTGTCAGATACTAGTGTGATATGAATTCAGCCTGTTGCCTCACTCCATTACATCATGTCTAAAATAAGACTGTAAACTCACCGGAGCAGGAACAGTATTTTGCTCTGTGAGGTATGGAGCCTAACACAGGCACTGTAAGAGAACAGTAATCGATGTTTATCGTATTTACATATTTATAGGTATGTATATATATTAGGGCATGATTGTGCAATGCTTACTCAGGTTAGTGAGCATTTATTCACCCAGAGAGTCTATTGAAGGCTATTCCGGAAAGGCAACATTGTGACTAGAGACCAGATTTTTAAAGGTATTTGAAATAATGGGAGTATAACAAGGTGACACCCACCTCTTGCAAGCATCCTTTCTAGTCACATGTGTTACAGTCTTTAAACAGTCCCAGCCCTAGTACTGAGCAATACCCCAGGGCTTCCTCCCTGGCGCCAATGGTTTCTCCTTCTTTGGGCCCTTCTGGCCCCACTATATAATACAGATCTCTTTTGGTGGGCAGGTTACCACTGTCCAATTGTAGGACACTTCCCCAGTGGTCTACTGGGAGGGAGGCCCATCCACGAGTTCAGGCCCACTCATTAGTCCAGGTCCCAGCCCAGGAACCCTAAGAATAGCAGCCATGTGCCACCATGTACCCTTGACAAAACTGCTTTCAGTTCCCTGGGGCACTTCCCCATAGCCCCAGCCTTCACCAAAGATTCACCCTTGCATCAGGTCTAGCAGCCAGCCAGGGTCCCATCCTTGCTCCCTGGTCCCTGTCAGCACTGAGCTGTCCATGGTGCTGCCATTCCCTTTGACCAGCCAGGAGCACCAGCTGTACTCCTCCAGCTCCAGCAAGGAACTGACTCTAGTCTGCACCGCAGATCCTTTTATACTAGACTGCAACCCTTTGATTGCCTAGCCCCTTGAAGCCTCTTCCTAATTGGCTGCTTTCCTCACAGTCTCTCTTGGCCACTTGGAGGACTTAGCTCTACTGCTCCTTTCCTTGGAAAGATCTGGCAGGACACTGAGGTCTCCAGCAGGGGGCCTCTGGGCCTTTTCCACTCCATCACAGGGAGTTAGATGCCTAAATACCTTTAAAGGCTGTTAATGGTAACCAGATACTTAATACAATTAATATTAATAACAAAGGGGAAGGAACTCAAGCCAGGAAAGAACAAGTTTATAGAATATTTAGATAAGTTAGATGAATTCAAGTAGTCAGGGTACATAAGGAACTAGCTGAAGCAATCTCAGAACTGCTAGCTACTATCTTTAAGAACTCATAGGGGACAGGAAAGGTCCCAGATGACTGTAGAAAGGCAAACCTGGTGCCTTTCTTTAAAAAGGGTACGAACAAGACACAGGGAATTACAGACCAATCAGCCTAACTCGATACCTGGAAAGATACTGGCACAACGTATTAAACAATCAATTTGTAAGCACCTAGAGGATAGTGGGGAAGCTATAGATGTGATCAATCCTGATTTTAGTAAGGCTTCTGACACAGTCCTACAAGCCATTCTCAAAAGCAAACTAGGGAAATGTGGTATAGATAAAATTACATAAGGTAGGTGCATATCTAGTTAAAAACTGTAATAAAAGAATAGTTATCCATGGTTTGCTGTCAAACTGGGAGAATGTATCTAGTGGGGTCCCACAGAAGAGTGTTCTGGGTTCTGGATTCAACATTTTCATGAATTACTTAGATAATGTAGTGGAGAGTATGCTTATAAAATCTGCCGATGACAAAAAGCTGGGAGGCATTGCTAGCACTTTGGAAGACAAGACTGGAGAACTGTTCAACACTTCAGTAAAGACAAGTGCAAAGTACTACACTTAAGAAGGCAGAATCAAATGCACACATACAAAATGGGGAAAAACTGGCTAGGCAGTAGTACTGCTGAAAAGGATCTGGGGGTTTTAGTGGATCACAAACTGAATATGAGCCAACAATGTCATGCAGTAGCAGAAAAGGCTAATATCATTCAAGGGCTGTTATAAAGAGGATGGTGATCAATTGTTCTCTATATCTACTGAAGATAGGACAAGAAGTAATCTGTTTAATCTGCAGTAAGGGAGATTTAGGTTAGATATCAGGAAAAGATTTGCAATGATAAGGACAGTTAAGCACTGGAATAGGCTTCAAAAAGAGATTGTGGAATCTCCTTTATTGGAGGTTTTGAAGAACAGGTTAGACAACACCTCTTAGGGGTGGGCTAGGTATACTTGGTACTGCCTCAGCACAGGGTGCTGAATTAGATAACTTCCTGTGGTCCTTTCCAAACCAACATTTCTATGATTCTCTTCCATCCTCTGTTTTTTGAGCAAGATCTTCCTTATATGTACTCCAATTTGGCTTGAGGATACCTGGGGCAAGATGTATCATGACAAAAATAATACATTTTAAAATTTGTGGAACTCCCTACTCTTGAACTGTGGTCCATTATTAGTTATTACTGTTCTTGGAATTCCTTGACATATAAGTTCAGATTTAATGTGCCTGGCAACTGTTGCTGCTGTGGTATTTTCAAATATGACTACCAGGACATTGGTAAAATAGTCCCTTATAACCAGGTGAACATGTCTACCTAAATTGAACATATCAACTTTATCCTTTGGAATTGTGAGTTGTCTATGCAGTGTCATTGGTTCTTTCTACTGGGAACTGTACTTTTGATGTGTTCTACATCTGCTCACCATTTCTTCATTTCAACTATTCGTCTGTGGCCAGAATGCAAATTTTTTAGTTTTCCTTTTTGATTTGGTCCTTCCCAGGTGCCCCTTGTGTATTAATTCCAATATTTTTCTTCTCATTACAGTGGGAACCACAATCTGTGTTCTCTTCAAGACCACTCTTGGAGTCACTGAAAGCTCACTCTTATACTGGAAATGAGTAAGTAGGAAGTGTTGACATTTTCCTTCTTTACTTATTGCCTGCCACTTTTCTTCTTTACCTGATACTGTCTCCAGTTCATCCCATATGCCTGAAGATACAGCATATGATACTTTTATCACGTTAACACATATGTTTACTATTTGTTCCAGATTATCAGGCTGTGTATGGTCAGATGGAGCACATGCTCTTGAGAGTGTGCCTGCCCTTACTAAGTGATGTCCAGGTTGGAATTCCAGGTTAACATCAAAGAAGTTGCTATATCGTTGGTGGTGCTTCTCCAAGTCCTTTTCTTGCCTACTGCAATCAGTGGTCCGTGATCTGTTTCTACGTTAAAGCAATGACCACAGAGAAAGTAATGAAAACTTGTACATTCATATAGACTAACAGACGTATTGGAGCGTGAGCTTTTGTGGGTGAATACCCATTTTGTTGGATGCATTCACACACAAAAGTTCATGCTCCAATATATCTGTTAGTCTACAAGGTGCCACAGGACTCTTTGCTGCTTTTACAGATCCAGACTAACATGGCTACCCCTCTGATACATTCATATGCTAGACCTAGTGTTTCTTTTAGTTTGTATGTACATCTTCTCACCAGCTGCCATAGCCCAACCAAGTCCATAACCCTAATGGAATGTTCCCAGTCCTCGTTTTGAGGCATCTGTGGAGAGTTTGATGTCTTTCAAGGGGTCAAAAAATGCAGCTGGAGCTGACGTCAGAATGTGTTTTAAATCACTCCACCCTTTTTCATGCTCTGATATCCATGGCTATTCAGTGACCTTGTAGAGGAGATGTCTTAGGTGAATTGTGCAAACTGGATAGTTTAGTATGAATTTGCTGACATAATTCAACACACCTAGCAGTTTTGAATTCCCTTATTATCTTCAGGTCTTGGCATATTCATTATTGCTTGAATCTTTAATTCATTGGGCAAGATTCCCTTGGAGGTTCATCATTCTCCCTAGTATGTTATTCCATTGTTTGAAATTGATATTTGGCCTTACTCAGTTTAAGGTTATTAGCTCTCACAATTTTTAGTACTCCTCAGTCTCTCCTGATGTTCAATGGCAGTGCTTCCCCAAATTATGTCATTAATATACACTTTCATGCCTGCTAGACCCTCTAACATCTGACTCATTGACATACTTCTGGAACCAAACATATTTCAAAAGACAGTCTTTGGAAGCAGTATCTGCCACAGGGCATGTTGAAAGTGCAGATTTTGGAGCTCTCAGTGTGCAAGGGGATTTGCCAAAATCCAAAAGAATCCAATTTGCTGAATAATTTGGTTTTTGCTATATCAGGCAATAGTTCACTTCTTGTAGGCAAGTGGAAGTGTTCTCATTTTGTCTATGTTCAACTCCTTAGGGTCCATATGCAGCCATAGTCCCCCTTCCTTTTTCCCCTACAAATTCTATGGAGTAAACCTAATCTGTTTAGTTCTTCTGTTCTCCAAATGATGCCATTTGTTATTATGTTTTACAGCTCTACTTCTAGCCTCTGTCATAGAGTTTGTGGAAATTTTTCTGTAGCATGTGTAGTACCAATAGCCCTGGCGGGGTTGCTGACAGCAGGGCTCAAACCTGGGACCTCTGAATCCTAATACGTGAGCTTCGACTGCCTGAGCTAAAACACCCAGCTTTCTTAGCCAAGGCTATAGCAGGCTCATCAATCTTTAGTTAGCCTAGCCACTACTAGAGGGGGACAGAGTGCCACACTGAGTAGGCAAAGCTTACACATGTACCACACTTTCTGCATCTTTTCTTATCTGTATCTTGTATGTTACTTGGAGACATACATTTCCTGGTGAACACATCTTCATATAATGCTATTAATACTTTCATTTCTGATTCTGTATTGTTTTTCTGTCTCTCTAATTATATATAGACTCTTACCAAGGCCAAGCACCTCTCAGGTGTATATATGCCCAAAAGTGGTTGCTTGCCCGTGAGTAGCTCCAGGAACTCTTGTTTCATCATTTTCCCTTTGTATTTAAGTGTCAGTGTGCACTCTCCCAATATTGACATTGTTCCTCCATTATAATCTTTCACAAACTCTTTAGACTGGTCCACTTCTATGTGCTCCTTCCATCTCTCTATTTCAGTTTCTGTTATTACATTCACTTGTGCCCCAGTCTATCTTGTATGTCACGTAAATGCCATTGCTCCACATTCTAGCAAATCTTTTGAGTTTTCAGCCTCCTCTATTATTGTTCTTAAGAACAGCTCTTCCTCTTCACTTGAGGAATCCCTTTCTACACTTAATGCATTCACTTTCCTGCTTCCTCTGCACATTTTGGCACAATGGTTGGATTTATAACAGTGCCTGCATATTTGCCTGAACGATGAGCATTTCCTATATTCGTGCTGGTCACCACATTGACATTCTTCCTGCTTTCCACATTTCTGTCCTTAGCCAGTTTAATTTCTGTAAACTTTTGCCTTGCTGGTTCAGTTATAGTACTCACAATCATGTTCTCAGTGCCTTTCTCTTGGCCAGGGCCGGCTCCAGGCATCAGCTTATCAAGCAGGTCCTTGGGGCAGCAACTCGGGAGCGGAGCGGCACTTTCAGATATTTGGCGGCAATTTGGCAGAGTGTTCCTCACTCCTGCTCGGAGAGAAAGACCTCCCGCTGAATTACCACAGATCGCGATTGTGGCTTTTTTAAAATTTTTTTGGCTGCTTGGGGCGGCAAAACCCCTGGAGCTGGCCCTGCTCTTGGCTTTTTTGTGTTTCTGGTTGTTCTGCTGCTGCTGAACTGGGTTCAAAAAAGAACTAAACAATTTCAAGGAGGGTAGATCCATTAATGCCTATGAATCAAGAGGGTCAGGGATGCAATCCCATGCTTGGGGCAGCCCTAAACTTCTGACTGCCAGAAGCCAGGAGTAAATGACTGTCTCATCACTCCAAATATGTCCTGTTCAACACACTCTCTCTGAAGCTCTGGTATGGCACTGTTGGAAGACAGGATACTGAGCTAGATGGACCATTGGTCTGACCCAGTCTGGCTGTTCTTATGCATATTGCCCTTTCTAGTGTCAGAGCCATCTCCCTGGGCATCCATTCACAAACATTTTTATTGTTACAGCTGAGAACAATCTGGCCTTTAATGAAGGAGTCTTTTAATATTCCATATTCATAGGACTAACTTTTTAGTTTTAAGTCTGTGACAAACTCCTTTGTTGTTTCCCCATTTATTCTGTGTTCACATCCTGAACATATCTCTCTCATAAGTAGCATTTTTTCTAGGGACACAATGATCCTCAAACATTTTCATTATTTCTGCACAGCTTCCCTTGCTCTCCTTCCCGCCCCCATCTTCATGGAATGCATTGTATATATCTAGGGCTTCTGGGCCTGCTGATGTTGAGAGCAGATCCATCTTTTGCTCATCCTCCAATTTATTTGTCTCTGTGGCTTTCTTTTACAGTTCAAATTGCTGTTTGGACCTGTTCCAGGCATATTCAGCATTTCCCCTGACTGTCAGGACTGGCAGGGATGTTACTTGCAGTTACACAGGCTCTACAGCAGTCATTTCAATGTTGCCTCTCTTACTGGGTCTTCCAGCACATGCCTTCTACTGCCACTACCATGTAGTATCTTACTGATGAGCAGAACAGTTTCAAGCTAAATCTTTAGTTATGAATAGGAACTATGCACAAAAATGAGGTAACAAAACTTTCTACTACTCTTTGTTGCTGCAGCCTGTGACTGACCTGTCCTAGGCAGGAAGTGTCCCAGGAACCCAAAGACTGCATTTGGAATATACAGCAAATGTGGCTTCTTTATACTTCCTGGGAGACTTACTTTAGAGCAATGCAAGCAAGGAGCATCTGGCCCTCTATGTACAGGGCTTGATTTCTGCCACCCTTGAAAATGCAGCTGCTCCTGGAGGTCGAAATGTGAAAGCCAAACCATGCAAACAGAATAAAAGAAGAAATGAAGAACTGAAACAACTGTAACTAATTGGGGGCATATAGAACGGTGTTAACCAGGATGGGATTTTGCCAGGAATTGGATACTGGTGATGACATCTGTCTAGTTGCAAGAAATGTCATCTTATCTTTAATGAATCCAAGACAGCACTGACAATGTCAGTACAGTATGTGGACAACATTTTTTACAAAAAGTACAGTAAATCATTATTGCAGTTTAACCAGGAAGGCTCAGCTCACCAACAAAGGTTGCCCTGAAATATGCAGAATTCTGCTCCATTTGAAATCAATTCTATTAGCTTTCAACTCACTAAAGTTTTTAACTCAAAAACCATGCTTTTAAAATTAGTCAGACTAAGAAAGCATCTAGAAAAAACGTCTGAGCCAAATCTCACTTTTTTAGAACTATTCACATTTATTTTTTTCCCAGTGACATTATATTCTAAATGGCGTATCATTAAACTTTGTTTGGCAGTCACTGCAAACTTTAGTCAGGATAAAGTTCTGATATTCATATAGATGGCAATCCCAGTGTATTTTATTACAAATTACTGTCCCTCCATTATCTCTTTACTGATGTATCCCCCCCAAGTCCATGCTGTCTATTCTTCTGTCCTTATCCTTTCCTCTTTTATAGAGTATCAGAGGGGTAGCCGTGTTTGTTGCTTTTTACAGATCCAGACTAAGAGTCCTGTGGCAGGTTATAGACTAACAGATGTATTGGAGCATGAGCTTTTGTGGGTGAAAACCCAAAGTGAGTATTCACCCACAAAAGCTTATGCTCCAATACATCTGCTAGTCTATAAGATGCCACAGGACTCTTTGTTGCTCTTTTACAGAGAAATTCACAGTCTGCCTGACAATTACTTGGGTTATGTGTGGGACACTAAATGAAGCTCTGGAGATCTCACCCCACAGATGGCATGAACAGCCTTGTACACTGGAGTTTTGAATCCCCCAACCCATGAAGTTGCCAGCAGGACCTGTGGGTTCTCAGTAATTTGGAAAATTCAGGCCACTTATTTAGCTACCTTAATATGGACTTAAAAGGTAAACTCTAGGCAACCACCTTATAAATTCTTGACCACAGATTTTAAGCACTGAGGATATGTTTACACTACAGCTGGGAGCATGCCTCCCAACTCAAGTAGACAGGCATGCTAGCTCCATTTGAGCAAGCATGCTAGAAAGAGCAGTGTGGACATTGCGGCATGGGCTGCCTACCTGAACTTAGACTCAGGGGGCAAGTAAGCTTGTACTCATGTGGTTAGCCCATGCTGCCACCCATGCCACAACGGCCACACTGCGTTTTTAGTACACTAGTTTGCATGGAGCTAGTGTGAGTCTTGTCTACCTAGGCTGGCAGGCTCATTTCCAGCTGCAGTGCAGACATACCCTTAAGATTAGCTCCATTCTGAGACCAGCCAGTCTCTGTTACAAAACATCTGAGGTACATATGTGTTGATAAAGCAGGGAAAACTCAGTTCCATAACTAAATGGCAACCACACTGTCGATGGGAGTAATACAGAGAAGTATGAGTCCAATCCAGCTCTGTCACCAACTCCTGGTATGGCCCTTTGTAAGGTTGCTGCTGCTCCCACCAAGCCCCTTTAGTTTGCCCTGGTCAGACTGGTTCTTTGACTTTGAATTTTGGCTGAATCTAAAACCATGCCTCAGTCTCTTAGCTGTGGTCAGGGAAGAAGCCTACTGCACAGTTGTTGCACTTTTGCTGTCCCAGGCCTTTCTGCCTCTCCCTCATTTTCTGCACTCTCTCCTTCATAATTGGCCTAGTTTCCTCTATTGGGCACAGCTGTGAGTGCCTACATGCATGATTGGCAGCTGTCTGTGGGTGTGATTGAGCTGTTTGCCTTCAGATAGGAGAGGCTCCCTTTCTTCTCCTGCCTAAGCCCAGAATGGGCTTTGTAGACCCCATTACAAGCTCCCATGTAGGGTGACCAGACAGCAAGTGTAAAAAATCGGGATGGGGGTGGGAGGTAATAAGAGCCTATATAAGAAAAAAACCAAAAAGCGGGACTGTCCCTATAAAATCAGGACATCTGGTCACCCTACTCCCATGTAAGTTAACAGGAGTTTGCCATCCTCAGTGGAAGCAAGAGCAGGACAGAAAGAAAATCTGAAAAAGCATTCAATAGTTTCATTTTTAAAATTTGCAACCTCACTCAGATTGGGGTTGTTTGACTCTCTCAGAGTTAGTGTTTCAGTGCGTCAGCAGACTAAGACAGACAACATTGCATTGGGTTGCATAGAGAAGGAACGCATCACAGCCATAATGTCTAGAATTAATTTTTTTTAAAAAGCTTAAATTTTCCTAATCCATGTGGGGATCCTTTATCTAGAGAATGTTTGGAAATTCCAATCACATTTCTAGTGTCAGAGTTTACTCCACCTGTACTTTTGTTTTGTTATGTCACTAAATTACTTTTCATAACAATGCATGAGCAGTAGTTATGCTTTAATGGGTAAGGGCCACACAGACACACCCAGTGTGAATAAGGCATTCACAACACAACTGTTGTTGAGTGTGACTGATCACCAATGTGAGGAACGTGCTCACAGTCTAGCCCTAAAGCAGTGAGTATGATCCTCCACAGCTTTGTACCTTGTGTAGTTACTAAGATCTGCACAAAATGTATGTAACATGCTCACCTCTAGTGCCAGAGAGTGGAGAAATCTGAGCTAGGAGCCTTGAACATGCATCTGAGACAGACGCATACAAGCACACAAGGAATCTGTTCCCCCCACACTCACACACACCCATCCCATCAAATTTTATTTCAAAAGTATCTAAATTAATTGATTCACAGTAAGGATTAAAGGTGGCCTCCTCCCATCAGAGCTGCAGCATAGATTTCAGATAAGCCCAGGAAATAAAGTGTTGCCTTGGCTTTAGCAGGACAGCAGTCAGGGGAGGCTCTAGACATTTTGCCTCCCCAAGCACAGCAAGCAGGCTGCCTTCGGCGGCTTGCCTGCGGGATGTCCCCAGTCCCGCAAATTTGGCGGCAGCCTGTGGAAGGTCCGCTGAAGCCAAGGGACCAGTGGACCGTCCACAGGCATGCCACCGAAGGCAGCCTGCCTGCCGCCCTCGAGGCAACCGGCAGAGCGCCCCCCATGGCTTGCCACCCCAGGCACACACTTGGCTTGCTGGTGTCTGGAGCCACCCCTGACAGCAGGGATCCTCAGAAACCCTTGTGCCTCTGAAGAGTGCTTTACACTGGATCTGCACCACCTCAGGGCATATTCTCAAAATAGGGAGGGATGTGGCCAAAAAGGGACAGAAATTAATATGGCTGTTCATTATGGTTTCTTGTACAAAAAGCTTATTTGCTTTAAGGTGGCTAGCACCTTTTCCCTCACAAAAAGGGAATATTAATAATCTTCATTATGAAATATTATAACACTCTCCATTCAAGGATCTCAAGTAATTTACAAACAAGAATGAATCCTCACAATAGCTCTGTGAGACAAGAAAGTATTATTAATGGACCCCGATACTCTCTGCTGAATTTCATCAATCTTGCAGGCAACTGCACAAAGCTCTCTCTGCACCACATCCAGACAGCCAGGAGCAAAACTGGATCACACTGCATCAAATTTACCCCCCTTATGTTTTCACCCTATGTCCCTAGAACAGGATAAACTGTCTCAATTATGAACTATTTAACCTACAAATTAAAGAGTAAACTCTCTACAACAGGGAATACTCTACTGTCTCCACATTTAGTCAGTCTAGCAGCATTCGAGCTGCTTAGCAGTCAGCCCAGTTCTGTTGATTAAAGTTTTCAGATACCATTCTAGAGGCTTCTTATTTAGCCTCTTTTGATAATCACAACCAAAGTATCCAAGGGTGGAGATAGTATGGAGCACTCGTAGCCACTGTTTGAAGTTACTGTTAGAGCTACCTCTACCATTCTGTTCTACGTAGGTTCTTGTACTGTGCTCATCACCATAGTATCTGAATGCCTTCCAGGAGTGCATTAAGCAAGAGAAATGGGCTGTAGCCCACGAAAGCTTATGCTCAAATAAATTTGTTAGTCTCTAAGGTGCCACAAGTACTCCTCTTCTTTTTGCGGATACAGACTAACACAGCTGCTACTCTGAAATGTGTCTCTTTTTGTTTGGTATCAGAGGGGTAGCCGTGTTAGTCTGGATCTGTAAAAGCAGCAGAGAATCCTGTGGCACCTTATAGACTAACAGACGTTTTGGAGCGTGAGCTTTCGTGCGTGAATACCCACTTCGTCAGACGCAGGTAGTGGAAATTTCCAGGGGGGTATATATATGCTAGCAAGCAAGCTAGAGATAACGGTTAGTTCAGTCAGGAGGGTGAGGCCCTGTTCTAGCAGTAGAGGTGTGAAAACCAAGGAGGAGAAACTGGTTCTGTAATTGGCAAGCCATTCACAGTCTTTGTTGAGTCCAGAGCTGATAGTGTCAAATTTGCAAATGAACTGAAGCTCAGCAGTTTCTCTTTGAAGTCTGGTCCTGAAGTTTTTTTGCTGCGGAAGCCACCTTAAGGTCTGCATATTGTGGCCAGGGAGGTTGAATGCGTCTCCTACAGGTTTTTGTATATTGCCATTTCCTGATATATGATTTGTGTCCATTTATCCTTTTCCGTAGTGATGCTTCCAGTTTGGCCGAGTGTACATAGCAGAGGGGCATTGCTGGCATATGATGGCGTATATTACATTGGTGGACGTGCAGGTGAATGAAGTGGAATCCATCAACCTCATGAGACTTGCACAAATACAGACAGATATCATCTTCCTTTCCAAATGCAACGGATGGACATCATACCCAATGGACTAAAGTAAAAATCCACTGCTATCTACATACTACACAGACCACGTGAGAGATTTTGCCATACACTATCAAAGAAACGGAGGAACCACCTGTATCAGCATCTCTATAGCAGCAAACAGGAAACATCAAAAAGAGCTCTCCAACCTGGAGGACCTTCATTAATAACCAAACTTCCATAAAAACCGGACTTCACTAAAATAAGACAGGAGATCTTACAGCACTCACTTCACATCTCTACAAAGGAAAAAGACGTAAGCTGTCTAAACTCCTACCTGACAATGGGGCCACAACCCGTGGTAACCCTAACCCACCCAGCAATATTGTCAATCTATCCAACTCACGCTCAGCCAGAAAAAAGTCTGTCCTATCTCGGGACTCTCTTTCTGCCTGCCACCCCACCAACATGATACAGTTCTGTGGCGATCTGGAGCCCTACTTTTCGCCGTCTGAGACTCAAAGAATACTTCCAGGACAACATGAACAGTGCCGATACACATGGTACCCACCAACCAACTGCACAAGAAGTAGAATACTCCATGGCTCCTCGATGAGGAGCCGAAATGGACACGTCTGGACGTCTAATAATTGCAGTCTAGTAAAGTGAAACACTCTGCGCTCGTGCCTGCAATGTTGGGAAACAACAGCGCCTCAACATCCTTAAGTGGGTGCAGAACGCAAGGCATCCACAGCCTCAGAACCACCCTGACATTATCATCAAGAGGCTGATGAAGGAGGTTGCTGTTGTCACTATGAACAGTCTGACTACCAGAAGGAGGCCGCCAGACAACTCTCCAATACCAAATTCTAAGGCCTTCCTCAGATCCCACTGAGGTATCACTAAGAAACTGGTCCAGTCTACTCAGGACACTCCTACACTACACCAGAACAATCAGCATACCCTTAGAGCCCCGACTAGGGATTATTCTATCTACTACCCAAGATCACAACCCGGTAATCCCTGGACCCCATTCATCTCGGGCAATTGGCACTTCTCACTGAAGGGACTGTCTGGATTGTGGACTCTACTACTCAGACCCTATACACCCAGCACTCCCAGCTATCTCGTGACACCACTTGATTTCCTGAAGGAAACTACAAGCTCATTGGTCACCTCCCAGAAACACCATCTTAGCCACCATGGATGTAGAGCTTTACACAACATCCACCACAGATGAATACAAGCTGTAGCGTAACCAATCCCTGCATGATGCCACAGCACACTGGCTGCTGAGCTAGCTCTGTGCCTTTATACCTCACACACAACTATTTCAAGTTTGATGGACATATATTACCTCCAGATCAGTGGCACTGCTATGGGCACCCGCATGGCCCCACATCAGCCTAATATTTATTGGCTGCCCTGGACAACGGTCCTCAGCTCTCGTCTACTCACGCCCTCTCTATACCTACGCTACATTGATGACATCTTCATCATCTGGACCCATGGGAAGGAGACTCTAGAAAGAATTCCACCCGAATTTCAACAACTTCCCCCCATCAACCTCAGCCTGGACCAATCTACACGGGATCCACTTTTCTAGACCCACGGTGCAAAAGTATGGTCACTTTAATACACTATCTATATCAAAAAACCTACCGACCGCTAACGCCTACTTCATGCCTCCAGTTCCATCCCGGGCACATCACACGATCCATGTCTACAGCAAGCACCTGAGGTACAACCGCATCTGCTCTAACCCCTCAGACAGAGACCAACACCTACAAATCTCTCACCAAGCATTCTCAAAACTACAATAGCCCGCACGAGGAAATTAGGAAACAGATCAACAGAGCAGACGTGTACCCAGAGCCTCCTACTGCAGACAAACCCAAGAAAGAAACCACAGGACTCCACTGGCCATCACTTACAGCCCCAGCTAAACCCTCCAACGCATCATCAGGGATCTTACAACCATCCTGGACAATGATCCCACACTTTCACGGATCTTGGGTGGCAGGCCAATCCTTGCCCACAGAACCTGCCACCTGAAACGTATTCTCACCAGCAACTGCACACGTACCATATAACTTAGCTCAGGACCATACATGCAACAAACCTCGATGCCAACTCTGCCACATATCTACACCAGCCGACACATCATAGGACCTACCAGATCAGCCATACCATCATTGGTTCATTACCTGCATGTCCACCAATTGTATATACGCCATCATATGCCAGCAATGCCCCTCTGCTATGTACATCGGCCAAACTGGACAGTCACTACGGAAAAGGTTGGACCAATCGATCATCAGGAATGGCAATATACAAAACCTGTAGGAGAGCACTTCAACCTCCCTGGCCACACTATAGCAGACCTAAGGTGCTATCCTGCAGCAAAAAACTTCAGGACAGACTTCAAAGAAGAACTGCTGAGCTTTCAGTTCATTTGCAAATTTGACACTATCAGCTCTGGATCAACAAGACTGTGAATGGCTTGCCCCAATTACAGAACCAGTTTCTCCTCCCTTGGTTTTCACACCTCTACTGCTAGAACAGGGCCTCACCCTCCCTGATCGAACTACCTCGTTATCTCTGCTTGCTTGCTAGATTTATACTGCCCCCTGGAATGTCCACTACCTGCGTCTGACGAAGTGGGTATTCACCCACGAAAGCTCACGCTCCAAAACGTCTGTTAGTCTATAAGGTGCCACAGGATTCTCTGCCTCTTTTTGTTTGTTCTCTCATCCGCTACCTCTTCACAACTCCATCTAGAGAGCCTATGAAAATGGAGCTAGGCATATCAGTGTCCTCTGCTATACAGACTGCACAGCCATTTGAGGCTACTGCTCTCCTCAAGGCTTCTCCATCATTTCATTACGCTGAATACAGCTTTGCAATCATTGTAGACAAGACCTTCCTTGTTTGAGAGCATCCAGCCCAGAATGTCCTGCCAAGAGACCATGCTCAAGGCTTGCCTATATTAGACAATCTTATGTTACAACACATTAACTAATGTGTTTAATATTGTGTCAGCTAGTCGTGGTCTACCCTAGGTTAACCAGCTGACCACATTAAATATGGCAGTCCTTCTCTACACTCAGGATATGTCTTTGTTATGATAAAGTGCTCAGAGTTTATCTCAAGTTATCCCACCTTGCTATCTTCTGCCTATCTCCTATTATTGAAACACCATTTACAAGCTTTCCTTCAAATCCTGCACCACATCCTCCTCCTCTTTCTGTCCCCATATCTTTATGTCCTCCATTGGCTGCCTGAGTCCCATTATCACCACACTTTGTGCATTACTTGTATGATCCAACCTGTTGCTAATAGGCTTTTAGTGGAAAGCATCACTTTCAGAAGCTACTGCATATACGGGATTCATGCATGTACGGGAATCTGGGAATGATTTCCCACCTCTGCTATCCATGCATTACAGCAGGGTAGCTGAAGCTGTTTCATGTTAAAAGGAACACAAACAAATATGCTGCAAATCCAATTATGCAAGGTATATTAAGTGTGGGCTGTACTGGAACACAGTGTGGTCAGGCTAATAAACAAACGCCATACCTCCCTTTCCACCATATTTGGTGCCACAACACAGAAACTATTAAACATACGTAATTATCACGGCAGCTCCCCTGGAACATTATCTACAAAACTGCTCTCAGACAGATTAATGCTTTCTTTTTCTGCAATAAAGTCTTAGTTTTCAATTTTTGGTACAATTAAGGAAAGTTGTAAAACACTTTTATGATCTTTTGCTCTATCAGAGAAGCAATTATTGCACTGTTTGTATATGCAGCAAACTATTCAAGTATTAGTCATTTTCCTTGTTATTAGCTTCTGGCTTATAATGCGTTATAATGAATTATGGACACATTTGTGATCACACAGAGTTTGTTTCCTTCTGCCACAGTGTGACAGCTACAAATGAAAAAAGACAGCTCATGCACTGGATGAGTGGCTGCAAAGAAGAGATTGCACTGACAATTAAGAATAATTTGACATTTGGGGAGTCGGGGGGAACATTTATACACACACATTTTTAAAGCCTCCCTATAATTGTTGAGTTCCGTGTTTAATCTACATTTATTTAGAGAAACAATTTTTCATTTTCATAAATGTCAGACCAAACTCTTATGGCATAAGTGCATTGATTTACACCAGCAGGAAATTTGACTCAATGTCTACCACTGGCAGAAATTTGGAACATTGCAGACTAGCAGCCAGGCCTTTAGAGCTATCAGGTAGCTAGCATCTCCAGGCTGCCACCCAATACAGCTGTAACCAACTCATGCACATCTCAAGGGTTTGACAGACAGCAGCCCCATGGCTCCTTATTGGCTCCCTGCCCTATATAAACCCAACAGGCATTCCAGGCAACACCATGGATCTTCTGTAGCTGCCACAACCATTCCTACTCCTTGCTCTTGAATTCCTGGCTTGACCTTGGCTTTGCCTTGTGAAGCAAGGAGATTCTGTTTCCCCAATGTCGGGGAAAAGACCACCATCCAGTTGATTTTGGGTCAGACAAGCTGAGGCACCTTTATTGTTATAACAAAGGTTACGAGTATGCATACAGGGAGAGTCAACGGGTCCCCATGCAAGGGGTAGGCTGCTCTGTCCCTTACAAATTTTACCAAGCTTATAAAGGTTAAAACCGCAAAACGTCATATTGATTACACAAGTTATTTGCCTTTTTTGGTAAGTTAATATTGCAAATCAGCAGGTTATTTCCAGTAAGTTCTGTATGGGGTATTTCCAGTTATTGTTAATTATACTGACTGTTCTATGATGCCTTGATTGCAATTACATATTGCAAAATCCATAGAATATTGAAAGTTAGCAAGCTATCTTAACAAATATCATGCGCATGGGCCGTGTTGAGCTGGTTATCTTGTGACCCTTCCTTGTGATTTACCTGAAGCAAGCGAAACTACTATACTATATTTGATTATGGCTAAACTGGCCTCCAAGGGACCCCTTGTCCCTCTCCCAGTTCCTCTTTTGTCAGTGTTTCATACCCTGTTTCTTCATATCTAGTTTCTCCACACCCTGCGTCCTATATGCTGATAAACAAGTTTCTTTTGAGCAGTTAGAATCTCAGCTTTTATTTTGCATTGGTTAGCTAAAGCCTGAGGCCTACATACATGGGCCTGTAAAATAATTGCAAAGCTTGTTTAATGAGAACCATACCATAACGCATGGGGGGGTTATATTTCTTATCACCAAGAATCAGGCAGGCACAAACAATACTGAAGAAGTTTATTCACGGCATCGGCAAGACTGATAAACAGCTTCAAAAGTATGGTGTTACAGTGACCAATTATACCTTTTCTCATTAATTCATTTGCATTTATTTTGTACTTACAGACACAAACATTGTTTCAGAGAGAGAGAGAGAGAGAACACTTGATATGATAATGACAGGAGCAGAACATACACATAGAAACTATTCTGATTACATCACTTATTTAGGACTGCCCTTAAGGCGAAGGGGCGGGGATGAGTGTTCACAGATATCCTGAGAGCCGTGGAGGGTTTGTACTGTTTTTTCTTACTGAGAGGCTGAGTTACTGGGCGGACATCTGATCATGTACATTATTAAGTGTTTATAATTGCCATTGTCCTTGGCCTGGGGGATTTCTGCTTGTTTGTTATGTGGGCTTCTGCCTCAGCTGCTACCTCAGTTTTTAACTCTTGCCTAACAGCCTCCTGACTTGGACCCTGAAACCTGTTTTGGACTCAGACTCTTGTTATCAATCCTGGCCTGGACCTAACTATCAACTCTTCAGCTACTTCTAGTCTCAGGTTTGCCCCTTCTCTGACCCTTGGCCTTGACTTCCCTTGTTGGGATTTTGACAATTTGCCTGAACCACGCTAGACCATGGTAAGACATATCCTGGGAGGAAATGGAGCCAGCGGGCCACTCCGTGCCCAGTCTATCTCAGAGAGTACTGGAGATGCCTGAACTGGCTGACCATCCCCTGGAGGTGCTCCCCACAGTTGTAGCCCAGTTATCACAGCTCACAACAGAGAATCAAGCTCTACACAAGCAGTCCACCGAGCTCCATAAAAAAACTTGGCACTGCAGGCCAACCCGGCACAGCACTCCATAGAGAACCAAACATCATGCTGCAGCCGCATACCTGGACCCAGTCCCCCCATCCCCTAGAACATTTCAATGGAGACTGCCAGAAATTCAGCAGAGTTATTAACCAATGCTGTCAGCTGTTTCTGCTCTGTCCCCAATCCTACTCCACCAACGAAGCAAAAGTAGGACAGGAGATGCATTGGAGTGGGCCTCACCTCTACTTGAACGAGTGAGTTCAATGCTGTTAAAATGGGATGCCTTCCCTCCAAGCATTCTCTGCCCTATTTGATAATCCCCACTGTGCCTGCTTGACAGAGGTGGCCTTGTGCAAATCCCAGCAGGGAGAGGGACTATCCTCTTCCTACACCGTCCACTTTCAATTTCTAGTCTCTGGCACCGAACGGAATGAAGCAATCAACTCTACCAGTTCCGGCAGAGGCTACATAAGAGTAAGGATGAGCTAGCCCACGTTGAGGCCCCAACCAACCTAGATACCTTTGTAACCCAGGGTTTTCTGAGCCCAAAGCTCTTGGTAACTTTACTCTTTGTGAGGCGGTGTCAGGAAATAAATCAGTGGGGATATGCCATGTCCATCTGATACATGTTCAGTATAAACAATATAAACAAGAGTTCTTTTACTTAAAGCTTTTACTTTATTTAGTCTTAAGCATTTACACACATCCACAACAGGTTAGTAGAACATAACAAAAATCAATAACTACCAAAGTCTGAAGTGGTATAATGACAGCCTTCCAATGGCCAGTCTTCTGTCTGCCATTGGTGACCCTAAGATGTGTGTGTCCAACTAACTTAGACTTCCCTCCCCTTTTAATTTTGTTAGCGTAAGAGTAACATGCCAATCAAAAAAGTTAGGAAAGCAATTTTGAGCTGTTAGTCTTGTAGCTATATTTCCACATAACAGTGCTACAGATATAGCCAGACTTCCTGTTCTTCAAAGATGCATACCCCAGCAATTTCAAAAGAGAGTTTATCAGGAGAGGTGGAGGGCCATGTTCGCTTCTCGTGGTCACTATGTTGCTCCCCTCCCTTCCAACTTGTCTTCGTTATGCTAAAGTTCCTGCAAAGTCCTACTTACTAGCTAAGTTGCTTTTAGCAATAAGCAAATTAATTAATATTCCAGTTACTGGCAATGACCTAAAAGCATTAGGCATTCTGCTGGTGGTCAAAATCCCCCTTACACCTTCATCAACCTAGCCATACGCCATGACAATCAGCTCCACAAACAACATGAGAAAAGGAAGGAGTCTGTGTTACCAGCTGACCAGCGCCCCTCAGTACCTGTCTCTAACCTGAACCTCAAACTCATTCAGCTGAACAGTGTCTATTGTCTTGTGAGGAAAATGGCACTCTCATAACCACGAGCTGTGTTTCTATTGTGGGGGAATCCAGCCATGCTCTTGCCAACTGCCAGTTCCAAGCTCCAGCATGACACAGTTTGGGAAATGACCACATGCAGGCCCAGTAGAGGGGGTTGGCCTGGACAAACCTTAATATAATGCCCCCCTACTCTTCACTGAGGCATGCCCCAGGGATAGTGAACACTCCCTGGACCTTAAAGTCCAGTCCACCTCTGCGTTTCAGGGTAGCCCTACCAAATTCCACCACAGTGGGCACTGGTGGATTCTGAGGCAATGGACAACTTCATGGATGCTGATATGGTCCAAGACCAGGGTATTCCAGCTTGACCAAAGACTGCTCCCAACCCAGTGGAAACTATAGATGACTCACCATGTCAATGGGGCCAGTGACATAGGAAACAGTGCCTCTGGAAGTTGCTATCCAGGACCAATGAGAGACCCTCCAGTCTGGGATGATCCACTCACTACGTTTCCCCATAATCCTTGGCATTTCATGGCTGGTGCCTCATGATCCACACATCCTTTGGCATGAGCATCAAGTTAGATTCTGCTCCAAGTTCTGCCAGAAGATCTGCCTAGGAGCCACCTGTTGAACCCCAGAACCAAGACATGCCCCTCCAGCCCTGGCAGTGAATCAGGTGGGACCACCACTAGAGATGACTCCAGTGCTGCCCACCCCAATTAGGGCAACTACAGTGATGTCTTCATGAAAAAGAATGCTGACAACCTACCACCAGTATTATGACTACCTGATCGAGCTGCAACCAGGGGCCAAGGTACCATTTGGCCACATCTATGCAATGTCAGAACTCTAGCTGGAAGCCCCGCGTTTCTGTCTCCAAGAGAACCTGGACAAGGCCATTATAAAACTATCCATTTCTCCCAGCAGGGCTCCAGTTCTTTTCTTTAAAAAGAAATATGGAATCCTGTGCCTATGTGTAGATTACTGGGCCCTTAGTCAGGTTACTATCAGGAAGCAATACGCTCCCTCCACTCATCCCAGAGCTACTGGACTGTGTATGATTAGCTCAGGTATTCACGACACCCAACCTACAACCTAGTTCAGATCTAAGCTGGGGATGACTGGAAAACAGCTTTTCAAACCTGGTACTGCAATTATGAATACTTGGTAATGCCATTTGGCCTCACATATGCACCTGCAACATTCCAGCACTTTGCGAACAAGACCTTCCATGACATCCTAGATTACTACATCAAAGTCTACTTGGATGATATCCTCATCTTCTCTGAGGATCCAGAGCACCATGCCCAGCATGTCTGGTCGGTCCTGGCACAGATGTGCTCAGCTACAGGGAAGAAGCCCCATCCCAGGGAACTCAAGACAGCAAGCCAGGGACAATACCAAGTCCAGGCTAGCTTGTTCTATGTCAGTGGTTCTCAAATCCTTTTTTTTGTGAGCCACTTGAAAATTGCTGAGGGCCTCGGCGGACCACTTAATGATCTTTCCAAACATTGTTTGTACCGTTAGCTAACTACTGTAAAGCGTTTTGGATAAAAAAGCTATATAAAAAGCTTAATAATAATTGTTTTTGTTGTACAAATAAAAGCACACAAATCACATTTTAATATCAGTAGTCTTACCTTTCTAATGCGATGGATGTGCCCCTTTTCAACTGCCGTGGCAGCCCCCAAACTGGGGCTGGGAAGGAGGGGGGGGTCTCTCCCTCACCACAGCAGCTCCCGAGCTGGAGATGGGAAGGAGGGGATCTCTCCCTCACCACAGCAGCCACAGACCTGAAGCTGGGAAGGAGGGCCATCTCTTCCTAGCAGCCGCAGCCCTGGAGCTGGGGAAAGTCACCTCTTTCTCTGCCTGCCACAGCCCTGAGTGTCCCACATTCCCCAGACCCCCTCTTCTCACCTCACTGCCACCTCACACCTATTCCCCCGAGGTGTGACGTTATGAGTGTAATATAATATCTCATTGAAAGGTGACAGGGCCAGAAAGAGTTAATTAACTCACCTCACCGACTGACCTGACCCATGGGTGAACCTTAAGAACTGGTTAGCAAGATATGTAAATGAATAGAGCTTTGAAATGCAAGTCTGCATCATTAGAGGTAGAAGGGGAGGTGTTTGCTCAGGTCTTGTGATGTAAGCAAACAAGTCTTGTCTATTGCTATAGTTTTAATTCAAAGATCAAAAAAGGAATATTAGCATTTAAAATGATACTAAGTGAAATAGTATTATTGTCTATGTATCTCTTTGAAGGTTGTGGTAACCTGTATCTGAACTGTTTAATGGATAAATTACTCTGTGCTAATTGCCAGGATGTTTGGAGGGTTAGCCTATTGTTCTTCTTCAGGGACCGAAAGGCTGTGGAAATGTATAAGCTGGCCTGGGACATGATCTTCTTCTCTCAGATTGCTTTAGGTTTCAAGAGGGAGAACCTTAAGCACAAGGCTGGGATCCCAGTCATTTACTGGACTCACCCGTGAATATGGACATTTGACTCATAACCTAATGGATATTTCTAAAGGACTCTCTTGGCTACTACAAGCTTACCTCCATTATGTATCTGAACCTCAAGAATGAATCAAGTCTGTATGTATATGATCTTTATAACCACACTCTCTCTCTTTTCTTTTCTAATACATTTTTAGCTTAGTTATAAGAATTGGCTTTAGCATGTATTTTTGGGTAAAGATTAATGTTATTAATTGGACCTGGGTATGTGGCTGATCCTTTGGGATTGGCAGAACCTTTTCTTTTATTTTGATGAGATAAGGATTTTTCAGAATCCATCATATATGTTGACAGGTGTGTTCTGGACGGAGGCCTGAGGCTGGGCACTTTAAGGGAACTGCGTGGTTTAAACTTCTAAGTAACCAGTGAGGTACTATAGAAGCTGTTTTGTGCTGGCTTGGTAAATCTAAGTAGTGGAATAACCACCTGCATTTGGGATTTGTCTGCCCTGTTTTGTTTGCAGTTCACCCTGATTGAGTGACCTAGGCTGGCTCCCACAGGCAGCACCGTCACACAAGGCCACTACCTTACCTTACATGTGCATTTTCTCCAGGGTCCAGGCACCTAATTAGTGGAATCATGCCTGTGCGGCTCCTCTAATTAGGTGGGTGGCCCTTCATTCTCTCATGTGCAGCCACCCAGGTGCACACCTTAGAGGGAACTATCCATGGACCACCTGAATGGAGCTCACGGACCATTGGTGGTCCACAGACCATAGATTGAGAACCTCTTTTCTATGCTAAGGGATGTTAACCTCTTACCTATTAACACCTCTGCAGTCATAGTCCCTTTCAATATGTGCTAATTACTTATGCGAAACAATCTGTTCCACCTTGCATTTTTCAGTGATGCCAGGAGAACCTCTCCCAGACCTGAAGAAGAGCTTTGTATGGCTCAAAAACTTGTCTCTCTCACCAATAGATGTTGGTCCAATAAAATATATTGTCTCACCCACCTTGTCTCTTTAATAGTCTGGGACTGACATAGCTGCAACTATGCTGCACACACCAGAACTAGACACAGTATTCCTGTAGCAATTGCACCAGTACAAAAACACAGAACTAATATATCCACCCTGTTTGGCCACAGAATTACACTGCAAGCTCATGCTCAGCTGATTATTCACCATGGTTTCCCCAAGTCCTTTATCAGAGTCACTGATTCTCAGAATAGAGTCCCCCATCTTGTAAGCATGGATTGCATAGTTTGTCCCTAATATATGACTTTTCATTTGGCCATATTAAAATGCATATTGGTGCTCTCATTATTTACCGCTCCCCCATTCTTTGTGTCACAGAGCACCAAGTTGCATGCATGAACTGTATCATTCATCATGGAGATTGCAAACAATAATCATGCCAGCAGATATACAATAATATAGTGTGAGGAAATGTATTCTATCGATTTTTTAAAAACCTACTGTTGATAATTTTTAGTATAATAAACACTCATGATATTTTAATGCAATTTGGTTTTTTTCTCTAGCCAAACCATCTACACATCAGCAACACAATTGGACCAGAAGAGGACTTCCACAAAAAAAAAAAAAAAAAAAAAAAAAATCAGATTTCCTAGCATCCAGGAGTACCTTTTGTCAAGATTCCAGTCCTGGTAATGGCATCTGTATACAGTATCCCCTGCATTTTGTTTTACCTTTAAGTTTGACATCGAAGGGCCTGCTTCTTCTCTCATATGTAAAAAACCAGAGTGATTCTGATTTGATTAATATGGTGGCAGAAGAGATGTAAGCTATGCCTAACAGCAGTGATTCATGGCAGGTTGTTCATGCAAAATTTCTCATTAGGTTCGTTCCTTCAGTTAGTTTCTGAAAATTCTACTTTTTGTAATTTTAAAATAATGTTTATTACTGTTACTGCATAGCAGGGCAAGATAGCTCTACTCCTATTTAACTCCAAGTACGGGTCTGTTCCTCCATTCCTTAATCAGGAAAAACTCTCAGTGAAATCACTGGAGCCTTCCATCAGGGCTGGCTTAAAGCTGATTTCCCCCGATTCCTTGGAATCTGGCCCCTCGCCGAAGAGGGCCCCATGCCTAAGACATCTTAAATTTTTTTTTTTAACTCACCTGGTGGTGGGGTGGTCTGCTCCAGGACTTCAGTGGCATTTCAGCAGCGGAGGGGGGTCCGCTCCGGAGCTTCGGCAGCATTTCAGCAGCGGAGGATCCTTCAGTCCCACAGAAGACCTGGTGAGGACCCCCCACCGCAAAAGTGCCACCAAAGCCCTGGATCACCACCGGGTATTCAAATCGGGCCCCGCCATTCATAAAGCCAGCCCTGCCTTCCATAAGTAGGAGTTCAGGATCAAGCCCTGGAGAAAAATACTACTAAGGCACAAGAACTTGGTCTATTGTAACTGTGACTCAAATAAACAAATCATCAAAGAGAACTGATTCAACTCTTCTACTTCCTGTGAAGGCCTTTTCCTTTGCTCTTAAGAGATTCTCTACAAATGATCATACTCCAAGGTTCTATGCTAGCATTTGACCATCTGCAGCTGATGCAAGGTGGTGACTTTTATCTGACTAAACCCATTGACATGCCAGGAAATGACCCCTTACTCCTTCCCCTCTGCCCCAACCCAAAAATAGAGTAAATACCAAAAAGGACAAACACTAGGCTTCTGACATAAAGCAAGGTCTGAACTTTACCTTTTCTCAGACAAAACTTCCAGGTGAATGGCTGTACTAATCTAATTCCCATTTGTTTTGCTTAATGTACCCTTTGTAAAAGGTTAGAATTCCGTCTGCCTGTTCTTTCATCGGAGACTCTGAGAAGTCCCAGCTGCAGATGTGGCAGCCCCAGTGCAAAATATCAACAGCTTAAACATTCTCACTTCCAGCCTAAATGCGAGAGATTTTTGTCTTGAAGGGAAAAAAATTCTGTCCCAACCTAGCACTTTGTGAGTGTCTCTATGGGTCTATAAATAAAAGCACAGCATATGGTTGGCACAGCTGCAGATAACCTTGTAAGAGCCTTGATAGACAGATTTCCTCATCTTAACATCTCCCAAGTAAAATAATCATATTCCCTCACCTCTTCTCCCAAGCAGCTTCTGAAGAACACATATCAAAGACTGAACTTCCAATCTGAGGGGTGACCTGACTCACCTACCACGCTGTAGCGCCAGTGGAAATGTTTTTAAAAGTCTGTACTACAGAGAAACCCTCTTAGAGGGGAGTCATAAAACTCCATTTCTGCTGAAGTCAGATAATGGGCTTTAATGTTTTAAGTAAACTGTGATGTCACTTGCAGAATTATAATCTGCACAATTAATAAACCTCATTAATATACTGAAAGTATAAGGGATACCAGTCCTTTGGGGTTAGAGGTGAGCAGCCAGCTGATTAGCCCTGTCTGCTGCACCTGAGAAAGTGCTGGGACTTAATTAGCTGACCCTTATAAAAAGGGCAGCAGGAAATAGAGAGGGAAATTGTAACACCCCCAGAAAGCTGGAGGATGCTATGCTCCTAATGGACTGTTAGAGTTACTGTAGAAAGGAATTGCTCCAGAAACCTAACGGATAAAATGGAGAACATGTGAAGTCCTTTATTGCTGAGGCTCTGAGGTAAGAGGCAGGAAATTTGGGGTTGCTTAAGTTACTGATGTGAGGGACAGACTCGGCCTGCACAGACTTTTGAGGGAAAGTCTGAAGTTCTGATTCTTCTTCTTGTTAAGAAGGCTTAAAATAAAACTAACCTTGCTGGAAACGAATTCCCCGATAGAGCTCAGACAGAATTGCCCCAGGGAGTGAGCTGGCTCAGTAGGTGCCCAACCTGGTCTGGTAGGAGGTGGGTGCTATAAGACAGGACTTAATTCTTTATACTCAGTATATAACTAAGTTATTTAATTTCTATTCATAGTTATACAGTATAAGCCAGAAGTAATGGCACTAGTGTCAGTGAAGTAGGGCAAGAGAATTTAAGACATAGCAGTGCATGATCTTGCATTTGCAGTTGGTTTACACTGATTGCAGTGGAATTCCACCAGCATAAAGCCACTTCCTTGACCAACCTGAGATGGCACCAAGGTGCTGCTGAAAACATACAGCTCAGTTGCACACCTTGAACCTGACTCTGATCTCTTTCCCTCAAGTAAACCATGAATAAATCCCTTTAAATCAATAAAACTACACCTGTATAAAACTAGTGTCACATCAGAACCAAAGCCTTGGACATACCTCTTACCAAGATGCATTTCATCTAATATATAGGGCCATATTCATAACTGCTGTGATAAAGTTCCTCCTCTACCTTGGTGGGTCCTGCTCTTATTGGCGGATTTGCTCACCTCACAGATTCACCCTGTAGGTCAGGAAACAGCCCAGAGACCTTCCCCTCTGGTAGAGGCCACAGTCCAGGTCAATTCCTCCTGTGTTTGATCAGCAGTTGGGAGGTTTGGGAGGAACCTGGGCCCGCCCTATGCTCCAGGTTCCAGCCCAGGGCCCTGTGGATTGCAGCTGTCTATAGTGCCTCCTGTAACAGCTAAATGACAGCTACAACTCCCTGGGCTACTTCCCCATGGCCTCCTCCAAACACCTTCTTTATCCTCACCACAGGACCTTCCTCCTGGTGTCTGATAATGCTTGTAGTCCTCCAGCAGCACACCCTCCTGATCCTAGCTCCTCACACTCACACCTCACTGAGTAAGTGGGAGGCTTTTAACCAGTTCCAGCCAGCCCTTGATTGCTTCAGGCATCCCAATCAATTAAGCTATCTCCACTGCCTTCTAGAAGGATCTTAATTAGCCCCAGGTGTCTTGATTAACCTGGAGCAACTGCCATTTGGTTACCAGGGNTGGTGTTCTAGACCTGTGGAGCCTCCCCTTAGGCTGTGGGGAGGTCCTTTAGAAGTGGGCGGGCTTCGCCTGCCCGCCCCTGGGATGCCAGTAGGACCACGCTGCTGTAGAGGAGGGAGGGAGAGGGCTGCTGCTGCTGTTCCTGCTGGGCACTGGGCCCTCGCTGCTGTTGCTGCTCCAGATGCTTCCCTGGCTAGGCTAGACACCACCACCCAACACCTTTCTCTGCTATCTGCTTGCTGGCTGGCTAGTAGTTCCCCCCCTCAGTTGCTGCTGTTACTCCACCTACAGCCCCTTGTGGGGGGGTGCTGCTGGCCTGCTCCCCAGAGGAGGAGAGTGAGGGACCCCAGCTCCAGCCCTTGCTACTGGGGACACCTCCACCACTACCACCATCTTCTGAGAGGGGTCCCTCCTGCCTGGACACCAGATCACCACCACCTGGAGCTACTGTGGCTGTTGCTGGGGAGCTGTTGGAGCCCCGGGGAGAAGGAAGAAGAGGAGTAGAAGAGGACCACCCGCTGCTAGGAGACCACGTAATGGCTATGAAGACCACTGTGGAGGGGGCTTTTCTGGACTGAGTCTTTTTCGAACTATGCTCTTGTGGTGGGGGTTTGGACTGTGTCTGTTGGGGCACCAGGGGTGTGGCGTGGAGCCTGCCCCCAATCCCTCTGTGTCCCCCTTTGCCCCCACCACCATTGTTGCCCCCTCTACCATCCCCACTGGCTGTTTTCCTTCTGCTTCAGCTTCCTGCCTCCGGGACTGAGTTGCTCGCCTGGCTCACTCCATCATTTGAGCCTGCAGCAGCAGCAGCCAATGATTGCCTTTTTTGCACAAGTGCCCGTGTACGCACCGCTCCCCACACCCTGGACTGACCCCCCTCTCCTTTGCCATATTTGTCTGCCCCACCCATTTCCATCTGTGGCCCTGATTGTCCTGCCCCAGCCCTGCAGCTAGCCCTGTGGTCCCTCCACCCCTTTCTCAGCTCAACTTTTTTCCGTCCCTTCACCCTGTGATCCCCCAGCCTTGATTGGCCCCTCCCTCGTGCGCCCATGCCTCCTCCCACGCGCTTATGCCCTTCCTCTATTTGAGTTTGCCCTTGTTCACTGCACCCTCCTATGCCGTTATCCCCCCTGATCCCCTAGTGCAGCCAGAGGAGCCAGACCTCCCCTCTGAGTCGGTGACCTGCCACCCTCCCCCTCTAAGTCCTTGATTGCTCCCCACACCCATTTAGCCCTCCCCTTCTGGCGCCCTCCTCCCCTGCCTGCAGCCTAGCGGGGAGGGGTGGTCGCCACCTCTCCCTTCCCTCCCGCTCCCCTCGCTGTTTGTCCCCCTTCTCGCTCTCATTATGGCGGGGGAGACCCCTCGCGATGCTCCTACTGCCCCTTCTCCATCTGCCCCCGTGTCCATTCCCCAAACCTCTACCTTGACTGCCACTGCTGGTCCACCTGCCACTGCCCCCGCTGAGGCACCAGCCAATACCGGGGAGACCTCTGCTGCTGCCACGTCCCTTGCTTCCTCCGGTTCTAGGGGAGTCCCCCCAGCCAGTGGGAAAGGTCGGGGTGGGAAGAAGGGTAAGGGCCCACTAAAAAGGCCAGGCTACCAGCCGCGGCATCCCTCCCTGCTATTCCCTCCACCACCTCCGTGAGTGTTCCTACCCCGGCCCCCGGGGCATATGCCCAGGTGGCGGCGGCCCCCCCCGCCTGCTGCTGCTCCTCTGACCGCCGCTTCCGCTACCATCTACAGCGGCCGGGGCCCCTTTTCCACCTTGACCAGGAAGCACGGCATCCGTTGCCTCCTGGTGCCTGCCTCGCGCCACGTGGAGACCTACGTGCTGGCGTTGGCGAGGGTGGTGGGGCCCACGGCCATCGTGGCGGCCTCCAAAATGTATGGGAAGGTGGTCTTCTTCCTGGCATCGGAGGCCGCCGCCCAGGAGGTGGTTGAGACGGGCCTGGCAGTGGGGGGCGTGTTCGTTCCCCTGGAGCTGTTGGAAGACCTGGGAGTCCACTTAATCCTGACCTCCGTCCCTCCCTTCCTGCCCAATGCCGCCCTGTTGCCCTCCCTTTCTGCCCTGGGACGCCCCATCTCCGTCATCAGCCCTCTCCCCTGCATCTCCTTGGGCTGCAAGGACGCCCCTCCAGCAAAATCACGTCTCTACGTTCACCGGCCAAGTGCAGCTTCAACTTCGCACGCAAGCGCATGGCGGGGAGGCGCTTGAAGGGGTCTTTGTGGTCCCCCTACCAGGGAGCCCACTATCAGGTGCAATTATTCAACAGGGGAAGCGCCTGTTGTTATCTACTGCCAGCTGATGGGGCACGTACTTCGGAGTGGACGGCTCCCTTGGCCCAGCATGGAGGAGCGTCGGGACCCCCCGAGCCCCGGCAAGGAAAGCCGGCCCTGTCGTTCACCAGTATCTCCTGGCTGCCCGGCACCGCGAAGCTGCCCCTCTCCTCCTTCTCAGGTCCACCACTGTGGAGGGAGGGTGCGGCAGGAGATATTGGCTGGACGTTGAGAGAGGGCTTTTCCAGGGGGAATCTCCCTCGTTTCTGCTGTCCCACCACTGCCTCCTCAAGTCCCTGAGCCATTGCCTTGCCCCCTGACTGACCCCTGTGTAAGCCAGCCCCCAGATGTTGATTGCCATGGACGGCTGGTCCTTTAGTGGGCAGGAGAAGCAGAGGGCAGCGGGAAGGCTCCGGATCCCGTTACAATTGTTTTGATCCAGGAGACCCCCACATGAGGAGGCAGGAAGGGGGCATCCGATGACGACCCTTACCGTCTTGCCCCCTGATTGACTCCGTTCTATGGTGCCAGCTGGGCCACATCCGTGGCAGCACCGGAAGGTGACACTGCCCCTCTTCCAGGGTGCCTTCCCATGAAGGCCCTGCCCGAGGGAGCCCCGTTGCCCCCTTACCATCCGAAAGCTCCTTGCGAGCGCCGAGGTGGACGGTCGCTTCGGGTGCTGGCAGGGGAAGGCCCTTGGGTGGTGTGCGACGGTGATCTCCCCTTCCATTTTGAGAGATCGAGCGCCTGGTCTTGATCCAGTCACAGCAGGGAGAGATGACCCTCTGCGGCAGGCACTCGATCTGAAGCGATCTCACCCCCCCCCCCCCCCCCCCCCCCCCCCCCCCCCCCCCCCCCCCCCCCCCCCCCCCCCCCCCCCCCCCCCCCCCCCCACCCCCCCCCCCCGTCCTTGTCCCATGTTCCTTTCCCCTGATGCCTGCTGCTTCTTTTTTTGCTCCGCCTCTGAGTGTCCCCGGAAGTCTTCCATCAGCCATGGCTGCGGGTGGCACAACCGCGTGATGGCCACCGACCATTGAGTGTGATGGCCGCGTGCCACCACTGCCAGAGACTCGATTCCCCATTTGGGGTGGTCCCTCTTTTGGGTGTGGAGCACTGACCTCCTCCTCAGGGTGGGGACCTCATTGACAGCCTTTCCTCTCCGGAAGAATGATGGATAAAAGAAGGCTCCGGGGATATGCCTTGCTCTATATAAATTATCAGGGGGATTAACGTTACGGAGGGAGAGGGAATGATGATAAGTTTAGTACTAAATGTGGCACGAGGACGAATGGGTACAAACTGGATATTAGGAAGTTTAGACTTGAAATTAGACGAAGTTTCTAACCATTAGGGGAGTGAAGTTCTGGAACGGCCTTCGAGGGAAGTAGTGGGGGCAAAAGACTTATCTGGCTTTAAGACTAAGCTTGATAAGTATACTGGAGGGATGTTATGATGGGATAGTTTAATTGGCAATTGATTTTGGATTATCGGCAGATAAGTCTGCTCAATGGTCTGTGAGGGATGTGGATGGATGGGATGGGAACTGAGTTACTGCAGAGAATTCTTTCTTGGTGCTGGCTGGTGAGTCTTGCCCACATGCTCAGGGTTTAGCTGATCGCGCATATTTGGGGTCGGGAAGGAATTTTCCTCCAGGGCGGATTGGCAGGGGCCTGGAGGTTTTCGCCTTCCTCTGCAGCGTGGGGCATGGGTCGCTTGCTGGTGGATTCCCTGCAGCTTGAGGTCTTCAAATCTCAATTTTGAGGATTTCAATAACTCAGTCATGGGTTCGGGATTGTTATAAATGTGTATGGGTAGGGTTTTGTGGCCTGCCTTGTGCAGGAGGTCAGACTAGATGATCATATTGGTCCCTTCGACCTATGAGTCTATGAGTCTATGAGTCTATGCTGTGGCTGCCGCATGAACCATAGTGGCTGAGCCCAGCATCGTTGAAGGTCCCCTTCCTGCTCCCCAGATCCCTGAGCCTGACCAGGAGGGGCCAACTTCAAGTGGCCCAACTATTGGTGCTCAGGATCCTGCTTCTGCCTCCCTCTCCGATTCTCTTCCTGATCCCTGCCCTGCCCCTACTCCTGTCCCCTGCCCTATCCCTGATGCCAGCTCCATCCTTATCCCCTCCACCTCCCATGACGACATTGTCGCCCCTGGGAATGCCCCCCAGGGAGCAGCCTTAGGAGTTTTTCCCAGTTCCAACCCACCAAGGGCTGCTGTTCTCCTTCTGCCACCCCCTGTTGAACTGGGGAGTGGGACAGACTGTGTGGTGTCAGCCCATCGGACGCCACGTCGAGGGTCTTCCCCCTGCCTGGCCGCCTCGGTGGGCCACAGGGCTGTGACAGGAGCCCCACTGGGGAAAAGTCATAGATCAGTGACCCCATACCCCCATGCGCTGAGGGAGGAGCTGCAGGAGTTCCTCGAGGACGTCCGTGGCTCCCGTAACAAGGTCCAGCTTGCACTCCAGCAGTGGGGGATTTCCATCAGATCCTCCGGGCTGTGAGGGCCCTCATCGGGGCGGGTAAGAGGACCGGGAAGCAGGCCACCGCGGCCTACCAGCGGGTCTGCCTCTTCCGTGACTCTTTACTCACCTACGGGGTTGGTCAAGGATTGCTGCGCGGTCCGACAGAGGCTGTGAGTGTGTCTGCCAGTGAGGATCCCCCCCAGCCCTCCTTATGGCACCGAGCATCTTTGCCACGTTAAACACCCGGGGCTGTAGGATGAGTCTCCGCAGGAGCCAGGTGCTCTCTTTCCTTCGAGAGGGGGGATACTCTCTGGTTTTCCTGCAGGAGACCCATACGGATCCGGCCACTGAAGCTAGCTGGCGGCTGGAGTGGGGGGATGGGGTCTATTTTAGCCACCTCTCAGTCTGCACGGCTGGAGTGGCAACTCTGTTCTCCCCCGACCTACGACCCGAGGTGCTGGGGGTCGCCGAGGCTGTGCCGGGCAGCCTGCTGCACCTTCAGGTCCGCATGGAGTGGCTTGTGGTTAATCTTGTCAACATCTACGCCCCGACATCGGGCCTGGAGAGGTTGCATTTTTATCAGTAGGCGTCCGCCTTCCTTGGCTCCCTGGATCCTCGTGAGTGCCTGGTCCTGGGCGGGGACTTTAACACCATCCTCGAGAAACGGGATCGCTTGGGGACCGAACAGTGCCTGGCCGCCACAGACATCCTCTGGGAGATTGTCGAACGCCACTCCCTGGTGGACGTCTGGCGCGACCACCACCCGGACAACGTCTCGACGTTCGCCTTTGTCTAGGTGGAGGCTCATTGGTCGCGCCACTCCTGGCTGGACCGCATTTACCTGTCATGTCTACACCTTTCACGAGCCCACTCCTCCAGCGTTTGGCCGGCCCCCTTTTCAGATCATCACCTTGCCACCGTGACAGCCTCTCTCTGCACGGAGAGACCAGGGTCGGCCTATTGGCACTTAAATAATAGTTTGCTGGAGGATGCGGGCTTCGTGGCACCCTTCCGGGAGTTCTGGCTGGCCTGGCAAGGGCAGAGGCATGCCTTTCCCTCAGCGCGGCAGTGGTGGGACCTGGGGAAGGTGCACACCTGACTCTTCTGCTGCAACTACACCCGGGGCTCTAGCCAACGGAGGGATGCGGCGATAGAGCAGTTGGAACGGAAGGTCTTGGAGCTGGAGAGGCGTCTGGCTGCCAGCCCTGAGGATCCATCCCTCTGTGGAGCATGCCGGGAGAAGTGGGAGGAGCTCCGGGCCCTCAAAGACCATCGGGCCCGGGGTGCCTTTGTTCAATCCCGCATTCGCCTCCTTCGGGAGATGGATCGCAACTCCCGCTTCTTCTAAGCCCTGGAGAAAAGGAGGAGGGCCAAGAAACACATCACCTGCCTCCTGGCGGAAGACGGCACCCCCCTCACGGATCCGGCGGAGATGTGCGGGAGGACCAGGGCCTTCTATGCAACTCTCTTCTCCCCGGATCTGACCGATCCTAACACTTGCAGAGTGCTCTGGGACGGACTCCTGATGGTCAGCATGGGTGACCAGGACCGGCTAGAGCTGCCTCTCACACTGGCCGAGTTCTCAGAAGCCCTCCGTCGCATGCCCACCAATAAATCTCCGGGCATGGACGGGCTGACCGTGGAGTTCTACTGCATGTTCTGGGACATCCTCGGCCCACACCTGGTCACTGTCTGGGCCGAGTCTTTGCAGAGCGGGGTCCTCCCTCTCTCATGCAGGTGAGCCATGCTCGCCTTATTGCCAAAGAGGGGGACCTCCACAACTTACGGAATTGGCATCCCATCTCACTCCTCAGCACGGACTACAAAATAGTTGTGAAGGCCATCTCGATTCGGCTAGCGTCCATGCTGGCGGACGTGGTCCACCCAGACCAGACTTACACCATCCCAGGCCGCACGATCTTTGATAACTTGTTTCTGGTCCGGGACTTTCTGGAATTAGGGTGTAGGGATGGTCTGTTGTTCGCCCTCTTGTCCCTGGATCAGGAGAAGGCATTCGACAGGGTGGACCACAGGTATCTCCTGAGCAGTCTGCGAGCGTTCTGCTTCGGACCCTGGTTTGTAGGTTTTCTCCAGGTGCTGTATGCTTCTGCGGAGTATCTGGTCAGGCTCAACTGGACCCTGACCAAGCCGGTCAGCTTCGGGCAGGGAGTGCGGCAGGGGTGTCCCTCTCGGGTCAGCTGTATGCTCTGGTGATCGAGCCCTTCCTCTGTCTCCTCCGCCGGAGGCTGACGGGGTTGGTGCTTCGAGAGCCGGAGCTGCGGCTGGTCCTGTCGGCGTATGCCAACGACATGCTCCTCGTGGTCCAGGACCCAGGCGACTTGGTGTGGGTGGAGGCTTGCCAGGCCATCTACTTGGCGGCCTCCTCCGCCCGGGCCTCCACCAGCTCTGCGGGTGTCCCTCCCCCGGCCCCAGGGGCGTACACCCAGGTGGCAGCGGCCTCCCCGCCTGCCGCCGCTCCTCCGACACCGCTTCCACCACCATCTACAGCGGCCGGGGACCCTTTCCCACCTTGACCAGGAACACGGCGTCCGTTGCCTCCTGGTGCCTGACTCGCCCCACGTGGAGACTACGTCGGGCGTTGGCGAGGGTGGTGTGGCCCACGCCACGTCGGCGGCCTCCAAAATGTATGGGAAGGTGGTCTTCTTCCTCACTCAGAGGCCGCCGCACAGGAGGCGTAGAGAGGGGCCTAGCGGTGGGGGCGTGTTCGTCCCCTGGAGCCGATGGAAGACCTGGGGTCCGCTTGGTCCTGACATCCGTCCTCCTTTCCTGCCCAATGCTCGCCCTGTTGCCCGCCCTTTCTGCCCTGGGCGCCCCATCTCCGTCATCAGCCCTCTCCCTTGGGCTGCAGGACCCGCTCTTCGTCACGGTCCCTCAGTTCCGCCGGCAAGTGCAGCTTCAACTGCCACCCAGCACGGAGGGCCGTGGCAGGGGCGCTCGAGGGGTCCTTCTGGTCCCCTACCAGGGGCCCACTACCGGGTGCACTATTCGACGGGGGAGGCCCGGTGCTACCTCTGCCGAGCGATGGGGCACATCCGAGCGGATTTCCCCTTGGCCCAGCACGGAGGAGCGTCCGGGACCCCTGAGCCCTGGCACGGTGCCAGCCCTGTCATCACCGGCACCCCACGCCACCCCACCGGCACCCCCCACCGGAGGGATTGCCCCTTGGCCCAGCATCGGGAAAAACAAGATTTGCTAGCATCTTTTTTGCAGACACAGTAAATCGCCACACTAATAGAACTGCATATTATATGGCACTTGTGGTGAGAAGCCCGGAACCCGAGGCTATGACGCGGACGATAGTCTATATACGTGCGCACAATAAGCAAGTCCTCCTTCCTGACTTCTAGTTCTGCGTTCCCCACTCGTGTAAAAGTGTGGCAACTGAATTGTTTCCTGGGTGCTAAAGGGGTGGTAAAGACCCATACTGCCTTGCATATGTTATCAGTCTTTAATGAACTTCCCATCCGCATCACTCCCAGTACCATAGCTCTTACTCCAGTTTGCCTCGATCATTCTAGGAAAGGAGAACCGACTGCCTCCTCGCCAACTGACATCAAAGCAAGTTGCCACACTCCAGGCGGCTCGAAGTCTTGCGCTAGGGACCACCGGGGCAGAAGATACCAATGCAGAGCAAGCCGGGCTACTTCCTCTACTGCCACCACTCCATCGAAAGGAGTCGCATGGAGGAGATATCCCGATACCATTTGGTATCTAGGGAGGGACGGCATTGCGTAGGTGGATCCTAGTGAAAAACGGGATGTCGAGCACAGTGCTTGTACAGCGGGATGTAATCCAAGTGCGCGGCCACTTGTTTAGAGAACAGCACACCCCTGCGCAGCAACGGTACGTGGGCAGTAGCCATTACAAGTCATACTTGCAGAGAAGCGTGACGGGGACCTGATGGAGGTCATACGGAAGGGGACTCCCTATAAAAAATGTCCATGGGCCCGGGGTGGAGGGTGGGCGGGGCGGCCTCTTGTAGGACCCGTCGAGGTAAGACCCGACACAGGCCAGCAAAGCGGCCCCTCACCTCCCTGAAGGTACAGCCAGAGAGAGGTCGGAGAGCCCCATGCCCGGGCGAGCGTCAGGGGATCCAGCCAATCTCCCGTCGAGTCCAGACGAGGTCCCGACCCTGGGACTCCCCGCCAAGACCAGCCCCGCGCAGCTGCGGGGACCCGCCCCCTGCAACACGAAGCTGGATTGTGTAGCAGGGGCTTTCCGCCGAGGAAGGTCGGCCCCACGGTGGCGCCACGGACCTGGTCGCGGAAAGCTTCCAGGTCCAGAGGAGGTCTGGTAAAAGACCGGCAGCCCGGAGAGTCTCGCGGAAGACCTCTCGGGATGGGTAAAAGAGTGCCGGTCGTATCGGAGCCTCGGACGGCGGAGGAAGGCGTGCCGCCAGTCACGCTCCACCCGGACTACCCGCCCATACAGGAGCCCGTGCGGGCGTGGAGGCGGAAGACATCGGGAGGACCTGAGTGCTAGGCACTTAGGCCTGCCCCCTCCTCCAGGCAGGTGGAGGACCCCGCGCAGAGACCCAGTGCGTCCCTGCCAAAAGAACTCAGAAATTGTTGTCCCGAGTGGCCAGGAAATCCGGGGCAGAGAACCAGGGTGTTGAGCCGTACCAGAGCATGGACAGGACCAGTTCAAGTAAGGCACCAGTGTCCGTCCCTCGAAGGAGAGGCCCGGAGTAGTCCTGTCCATTCGAGCACTCCGTACACCCTGCCTCTAAAACCATGCCAGTTCTCCAGCGGAGACAGATGCATGGCGGAAAGGTAAACGCAAGATAAGCAGCGGACCCCGCTCCACCAATGGCCTGAAGCACAGGGGAGGGAGCTTGCCTACAACCACATCCCCCCCACCAGGCCAAGGGCTCTGACCAGTGACCTGGCGAGGAGGCCGCCAAGTAGATGGCCTGGCAAGCCCCACCCACACAAGTCGCCTGGGTCAGACACGAGAGCATGTCGTTGGCAATACGCCGACAGACCACCGCACTCCGGCTCTCCGAACACCAACCCGCAGCCTCCGGCGGAGGAGAACAGAGGAAGGGCTCGATCACCAAGAGCAACAGCTGACCCGAGAGGGACACCCCTCCGCACTCCCTGCCCGAACTGACCGGCTTGGTCGGTCAGTTGAGCCGACCAGATACTCCGCAGAAGCATACAGCACCTGAGAAAACCTACAAACCAGGTCCGAGCAGAACGCTCGCAGACTCTCAGGAGATACCTGTGGTCACCCTGTCGAATGCCTTCTCCTGATTCAGGGACAAGAGGCGAACAACAGCCATCCCTACAACCCTAATTCCAGAAATCCCGGCACCAGAAACAAGTTATCCAAAGATCGTGCGGCCTGGGATGGGTGTAAGTCTGGTCTGGGTGGACCAACGTCCGCCAGCAGGACGCCTAGCCGAACGAGATGGCCTCACAACTATTTGTAGTCCGTGCTGAGGAGTGAGATGGGATGCCAATTCCGTAAGTTGTGGAAGGTCCCTCTTGCAAAAGGCATGCATGGCTCACCTGCAGAGAGAGGGAGACCCGCTCTGCAAAAGACTCGGCCCAGACAGACCCAGGGTGTGGGCCGAGGATGTCCCAGAACATGCAGTAGAACTCCACGGTCAGCCCGTCCATCGGAGATTTTATTGGTGGCATGCGACGGAGGGCTTCCTGAGAACTCGGCCATGTGAGAGGCAGCTCTAGCCGGTCCCTGGTCACCCATGCTGAAACCATCAGAGTCCCGCCCAGAGCACTCTGCAAGTCATGAGATGCGGCCTCCAGAGTTTGCCACCCATCCGGAAGAAGAGAGTGCATAAAGGTCCCGGCTCCGCACAGCCGCACGGATTCCGAAGGGGTGCCTGGAGTCTTCCGCCAGGCCAGGCAGGCCCTAGATCGTGTAAATTCTATTGTAACCCATTCTCTCCTTGTCTCTACAGGCGTATAAAGATACGCGGAGATATTGCGTCCAGTCTCCCGAGAATATCATGGAGGCCAATGAAGACGCGGGACTTGAACAAAGGCACCCGCCCGATGTCTTTGAGGGGCGCGTAAGGAGCTCAACATCTCACTCTCTACTAGTCAGGTATACCTACATCCCCCACGCCGCATCCCATCCACGAGACTGGGTACTTGGATCCTCCCAGAGGCGCTCCGTTACATAACGCCCAGACGCACACCTCCTGCTTCCAGACCTCACTAAGACGCTTCTACCACACGCCACCTACCACGACTTGCCTTCTCTGCACCCCGTTGCTCCCTTCCTTTCACCACACTCCTACTGGCTGCTACAATGCCTACTCGCCGCATCCCTCTCGTTGGCTAGCAGCCCCGGAAGTGTCTAGATTCAGCAGAAGAGCACGTTCCAAGTGTTTGGCCACACTGATCCGCGCAAGATGTCCTACCACTGCCTTTAATGCGACTGCGAAGTGACATCCAGAGTCATAAGCCTCTTGCTTTCTCGCTCTAGGCGACAGACAGCACTAGAAAACTCCACAGGTTAACCACGTGGTCTGTAAGAAGTTTCCTCCGGTCGCTATCCGCCAGCAAACTATTTATTAAGTGCCAATTATGGTTCCCGACCTCTGGTCTCTCTCATTTGAACAGAGGAGAAGTAGGCGGGTCACGTGACTGGCAATGAGTGAATTGCCATGATTCCGACAATGCGGGTCGCCCTGAGAAATCTCTCCGTCTCCGCCCTATTGGAGGGAACGTTGGCCTGTCGCAAGTGTAAGAATACACATGAACAGGGTAAGAGGCTAGATACCTCCCATCATATTAAGCTCGTCCTCACGTCTCGAGAGGAGTTGCGCTGACGGCACCAATTCACATCCTTCACTCCACGGAGCCACGAATAGGCGGGATAGCACGTCTGTGACAAACGGTTCTAAGTCTACGGCTTGTTGCTGAGTAAGGTCTGAGCTGTCCAGAACGATACCATTTGCCTATGGAGTTTGGCGTATTCGATCACATACTTCACCACAGAGCGCATCGCGTGTGGGTTCCCAGATGCAACG
>NC_133769.1:345244838-345259359 GCF_003597395.2 Chelonoidis abingdonii
GTTCTCCTGGTACGACAGATTGGAAACAGAAGATAGAGAGCCTGTAAAGACAGTGTGGCCCTCAGACTCAGAGAGCACACACACAGAAAACACACAGCACACACACACAGAAAAGGACCACACCCAAACTTCCCTCCACCCAGAGTTGAAAGTATCTTGTCTCCTGATTGGTCCTCTGGTCAGGTGTTGTTTGTTAACCCTTTCCAGGTGAAAGAGACATTAACCCTTAGCTATCTGTTTATGACACGGGTGTCAGCCAGGTTCACTGAGCTTCTTAACCCTTTACAAGTAAAAGAGACATTAACCCTTAACCATCTGTTTATGACACACGCTTTAAAGGATAAAACTCATTAATGCTTAGCCCTAGTTGTCAGTCAGAAGCAGCTTGCTCTCAAGGCGCTGTGCCTACAAAAATCTTTCCTTCCAGTGAGGAAGGTTAGACTCTGCTGCCTCTAGACTCTATCAAGACTACTCTGACTTGACCAGCACGGTTAATTAGAATATCTCACAGTGCACCCTGCGGTAGAGGCTGAGCGTGCTGTTACACGGTACCTTTGATTTAGGCTCTTAACTTTCACTGAAATCAATGGAAGTTAGACCCAAATCTTCAGATATTGAGGTGCCTTTGCCATTGCAGTGCTGCAGATGCTGGATGACCTCTACTCTGCCACCGGAGGCTCTCCACTGTACATTGCCATTAGCGAAGAAAAGTTGAGTTAGACAAGCTGCCATACTACTTGTTGGTAATGTAACAGTAAAACTGCTGCCCCCCCAGTCCAAACCATGCTGTTCATCTGCTTATATCTCCTCTGGAACATGCTGCCTGAACCCCTTTAAGGATAAGGGTCTCAATTCTTCTGCAACTGAACAGGTGCACCTTGGCTGGGGTGGGGTCAGGAGAGAATCAGACTTGAGAGCCAGAAAGAGAAACAAGGAAATCAGTCAAGACAGACACCTGGAGAAGGAGGTCAGCTTCCAGGAAGGGGCTCAAAAGGGAGAGCACGACTCCGTTGCAGCAGTAAGCTGCAAAGCCTCCCTGGGAATAGGGAAGCAGGGCTAGCTTACCAACCTTCCTGAGTCAGTGCTGGAAGGCTGAAAGAGGCTGAGTTGTTGGACTGTATTTTGGGATTTTTAAAGACTATTTTGCATTGTGTGGGACAGCAAGTAGGCCCCAGGTAGGGGAAATATTGGACACGAGAACATATGTAGGATTTTTAAGGAGTCAGAGGGGAAACTGAGGCAGTAACCCTGGCAATATTGTGTACAGTTACAAGGGGGGGATTGCGATAGTCTCTCATCATCACAGTAGCTGAGCACCTAAATATTTATAGATGTGAGGTAGACTTTCAAAGGCTCAAATGGCACATAGGCATCTAGTACCATCTGAGCCTTGGGGGATGGGGAATCTACACTCTTCGTTTCACAACACCCCCCTGCATTATATCTATTTGACAGCTAGAAGAATAGAGATTAAGGGTATGCCTACACAGCAATTAAACACCCGTGGCTGGCCTGTGTCAGTGGACTCAGGCTCGTGGGGCTGTAAAATTGCAGTGTCAATGTTTGGGTCCAGGCTGGAGTCCAGGCTCTGGGACTCCTCTTCCCCATTAGGGAGTCCCAGAGCACAAGCTCGAATGTGTACACTACGATTCTGCAGCCTGAGTCAGCTGACATGGGCCAGCGGTGGGTGTTTAACTGCAGTGTAAACATGCCCCAGCTAACACAGGAATTTACACAGGCAGAGCTGGGAACTGAATCCAGAGCTCTGAATCTCAGTTGAGTGCACTAATCACAAGATCATTGTTCTTCCAGAATCAGTGAACCATAGAAAACCTCAAAGGTCATGGAGGTTATCAGTGGGTGAGGATGGGGACAGGGAAAAGCCAAAGGCCTGATTCTCACTTGCACTAAGGCTTGTTTACACCACTATGACAGTATAAACGGACCTTAGAGTGGATGTAAATTAGATCTACACTTCCTTAAAGCCTCTTTACATTACCAGAGTACCATAAAGGGGTCTTACTGGAAGAAATAAGCAGGACCCTAATATCTAGGTATCCAGCACCCGTATCCTGGGTAAAAGGTGCAAAAGAGCCTTAAAAGCCCTGGCTTTCATGGGAAGCGGCTCCCCCAGTGCAGGCCCTATGGAAGAAAGTTGTTAGGCTGCTTTTTGAGGAGACCTTTTGCAAACCCTGGTGCAGGGGGAAGCAGAGGCACATTGTGGGCTGGGCCACAACCCTGAGAAGTTACTGGGCAGTCCTGTGATTCCAAGAGCAACCCCTGGGAAGCTGCTGTAAAATTAGAGGTGCAGCATAGTCTCACCTCTGCAAAGTAACCCTTCTAGGCCAGGTCTTGTAACCTCTACCTACGTATATAAAATCAATTGAAATCCAAGGACTGTACCTGTGGGTAGAGATGCAAGGTGGCTCAAAACATTTGAGGACCAGCACAAAACCTACACACCTTTCCCTGACACATTCAGATAACACTTTTTATTCTACTTTATATGGGGAAAAAGTAGCTCTTATCCAACAACAGTACTTTCTGATGCAGCCAAGAGGAAATCTTTGTTCAGTAATCAAATGGGAAACAGGGCCACAATTGCCTTTTCATTGGTCCACTGCCTAAGGATGATAGGAAGATGCTGTCAGTCAGAAATGGCAAAGGAAGATAGTCAATGCAGTGGGAGAGGGGAAGAGGGGGAGAGATTGTTATCCCTTCCAGTGATCTATAAGCAATCTCAGATAAAGTCAAAGCTACATTGCAAAGCCAATTTAAGAAAGACCAGTAAAAAAACCATTTCTTCAAAGAGTTCAGGGCAAAATTAACCCCCCCTGCCCTTTATTTCATTTGGTATTAGCTGTTCTACAAATGCCATTAAGTGACATCTTTCTCCTGCAGGCCATCTACTATATACCAGGATTACCGCAAACCTTCTCTTCTCCCCTGACCCTGAAGAACAGTTAGTGGCTGACAGTTAAGGAGGAGGAATCTAATCTGACAGCTCTGTGAAAGCGGATGCAGACAATTCTTGATAGTGGTATAAGAAATCCCTTCTGTCTGAAGCCACCATGTAGGTAAGTGTCTGCAGGAAAGAATTCTAAACTTGGCTAGTAGCTGTGCATCACTTGTACTTCTGTGATCTGTTAAAGAATAGATCCAGAAAAGACCAGGTGTAGCAAAACAATTTTTTTAAAGTGAAGCTATCGTAATGACTTGATTGAAATGAAATATTCTGTAGGAACAGACAGCTATTACCTGACGCCCAAAGCAGGTGTGTGGTGTGTGAGAATGTTGTTTTCAATCACTGCACCGTGGCATCAGTCCAGTGTTACTCTATTGTTAATTTGTATTCCAATAACATGGACTGGCTTCAACACAGATTGGGGCCCTATTGTGGTAGGTACTATATAGAGAAAGCTGCTGCTCTGAAGAGCTTGCAGCCTAAATACGTAAGGCAGACAACTCGCAATCATGTTTGGACGGAACGGGTGTCCTTGGTGCATCTCACCCCCTTAATGTGCTCCCCCTCCAACTGTTCAGAGCTATCAGGGAGTGGGGCAAAAAGTTGTTCCAAGTGATACTGCTTTCTAGTAGTTTGCTCTAGTCCGAGTTGCACCATTGGCACATTCTGTGAGGTGGGAATGTGCAGAAGCCACTTACGGAAATACTATTCCTATGGAGAACTGACGCACAAAGATTAAGTGGCTTTCCTGAGATGACACAGGAAATCTATGGCAAGAGGCAGGAGTTGATCCCAGATCTCCTGAGTCCCAGTCCTGTGTTTCAGGAAACATTAACTCCAGATTTACACTAGTGTAGTTGAGAGTAGAATTTGTTACCAATAGTTACTTGAGTGGGATACTCACTCATCCATTGTTTCAAAGTCAGTGGTCCTCTTCATAGGTGGTTTTTGAGCAGGTAAATTTTCCCAGGAATGCTTTTGGGTATCTGCAGTGAAGGTGCATATACACTCTCTGCACTATGCACACTCCAGCACTCTTGCACAAAACTTTCACCTATTTAATGTTAATTAGAGGATAGCAAGTGCTTGTGGTTCTATGATCCAAGGTGGAGCACAGATCTTCAGTAAACAGTAAACTGATTTTTAAGACTCCTGTCTTGTTTGTTTCAGAGGTCAGCCTGTGTTCTCTTGATGTTACTATAGCAAAGTCTCTTCAAAACAAGTTCACTTTTTACATGTCCTCTTCAGAAAATTTGGCTTTTTAATATATACTGATTTTTTTTGCCTACTTAAAAGCTAGAATTTGTACTTCGCACATGCAAATCACAGATCTACAGGTATGTCTTGACAAATCCAAATTTCTGCATGACCAAAACCAGAAAAAATTGCACACGTGCAAAATTGTGGGGGTAACTTTTTTTTAAAAAGGATTCACTGTGGGTCTTTAAAAGTCTGGTCCATCGTGCTTCAGAACTACTAAAGAAGACTCAGAATCAGAATCTTTTGGAGAGCTTCGGGTAAGAATGCAGCCCCTCATCCTAATTTTGGGGAGCTCTAACTCTGGTCTATCACTTCTAACTGCTGATATTAGATATAGCAAATATTCCTCAGTGATTCTAGGCTACTCTTTCACTCCCTCATTTTGGAACAAGCCAGATTCAAACAACCTCCATCATGACTTTCAACAGCCCATTGACTGCTATACATTGGATGAATGGTTTCCTATTGACTGTTCAGGCTCCCCAGAGTGCACACCCCCTCCCACAGTTTTGTCCTGCCCCTCTGTCTTCAACATGCTCATTCTACCTAAAACAGAGGTGGGGGAATCCATTGCTGACATTAAGGCAATATAAAGCCTCTTGTAGTTCGTCTTATACAGCCTAAGCCAGATCCCATTAATGAGCAAGAGTCTGACTACAGTAGGAGCTGAATCAGGTTCATATCCCCTCCCCTTTTATTTATATACACACTAGTTCAGCAAAAATTCTGTAACAGGGTTACCGTCCCTCATTGCTTAACTTCTGACAATGGAGTCTATTTTCACGTGCGGAAACTGTTCTTCTGGTCCCCAGACTTGAGTATCCTGGAACTATGCCTTAGCACAGAGAAATGCTGTCTGGCTCTGGAGAAGCCATACTTTGGCTACTCCTTCTGTGTCGCAAATGGCTGGTACAGTAAGAGGCCAACATAACTTGGCAAATGGTTAAATATTAGATACTCTGTATAATGTTAGTTTGCTGTCTCATACAGAGAGAAACGGTTTGAGATTCAAATTTTAACATTTCTTTAGACAGCAAGTTTTGCTTGCATTCACCAGCTCTTAGGGGAAGGCATTTGGGGCCAGATTTCTAAAGATATTAAGATGCAGATAGGTACATAATGGGATTTTCAGAAGTACGTCTCTGCATGCCTCTTTAGGCACCTAAATAATCTGGTCCTCATTTACCTTAGATGAACTCGCTATGAGAAGCTAAAATTCTCTAGCAATGTCTTGAACATATAAAAAGATCTTTCTCCAAGTTCTAGAGGGTTTTAAAATGCTCCTATAGAATTGCAGAGCAAGGATCTAGTTCTCTAGGAGTCCCAGAAATCCTCTAGAAAAGGCATTCTTATGGAAAACTCCTAGAGGGATGACAACTGAAATGATAAATACAAAAGTGAAGATCATTAGGAAAATCGATCAAGGTGAATAAAATAAATTTTTAAAATGCTATTTAAATTTGTAAATTTAAATTAGTTTTCTTTTTAAAAATATGCCTGTTTAAAAATCTGAATTTTAATACAAAATGTTAAGGTCTAAATGTCTCTTAAAATCAGAGGAAAAACCATCTCACTTTTGAGATCAAGCTTTATAAACATGGCACGATAGGTCATGCACTGTATTAAGGGATTGATCCTGTGAGGGGACCTAGGCAGCTGTGCTATTGGTTGCAAGAGACTGGCAACGTCAGATGTGTTGGGATGCTGTCATAAACAGATAGTAAAGGGTTAACAAGTCCAGTAAACCTGGCTAACACCTGACCAGAGGACCAATCAGGAGACAAGATATTTTCAAATCTCGGGGGAGGGAAGCCTTTGTTTGTGCTTTCTGGGTTTTTTCTTTGTTCTCTCTGGGTTCTGAGAGGGACCAGATATGTAAGCAGATATCTCCAAGTTTCTGAAACAGCCTCTTCTGTTCAATTTACTAAGTACTAGTTATAAAGGTGGTTTAGTCTTTTTGTTTGTTTTCTTTATTTGCAAATGTGTATTTGCTGTAAAGATTGTATCTCTGTTGCTGCAACTTGTATTTGTGCTGGGGGGAGGATTCTCCCCTGGTGTCTATAAGCTGAAAGACCCTGTAACATTTTCCATCTTGATTTTACAGAGACAACTTTTACTTTTTTTTTCTTGTATTAAAAGCTTTTCTTTTTAACAACCTGATCGATTTTTTGGTTATCTTGTGTAAGCCCCAAGGGGAGAGAGTCTGCACTCACCAGGGAATTGGTGGGAGGACGGAGAGAAGGGGGGAAGGTGAATTTCCTCTCTGCTTTAAGATTCAAGGAGTTGAATCACAGGGATCTCCCTGTGTTACCCAGGGAGGGGAGAATCTGGGAGGAAGAAAGGAGGGGGGAATGGTTTATTTCCCTTTGTTGTGAGACCCAAGGGGTTTTGGGTCTTGTGGTCCGCAGGGAAGGGTTTGGGGGCCAGAAAGTGCCCCAAAACACTATATTTTTGGGTGATGGCAGCTCTATCATTTCTAAGTGAGTAATTAAGCTTAGGGGGGTTCATGCTGGTATCCCATCCTTTGGACGCTAAGGTTCATAGTGGGGGTTCATACCATGACAGATGCAGCCTCTGACTCCAGGCAGACATCTTGCATCACCACCATCATCCACAGACTGCCTGGGTAGTCTCATACTCTTATTTTATAGCCTCTGCCTACCATAACTCTGTCTAATTTCTCAAATTATGGAACCTTGACTACACCCTCCATGGAAACTTACTGTGCTACTTATGGAAGAACTCTGATTTGCCCAGTAGCTATCAGCCTTCCTTTTTTGATGGTTCTAGGCAGAAAGTAAATGGCCTTGCTCTGCCTCATGCCATGTGTACATAGACAAATGCAAAAAAACCAGTTCCATTAATTTCTCAACTGTCTCCCTTTGCTTTGCAATATTTTTCTAGAGACAAAAGGCATGTTAGGGTTGCCAAATCTGTAATATTTAAAAACTGGAAACTCCAGAAGGAGTGCCGAAACCTCCTTTCCCCCCCCGTTCCCCCCCCACAGGCCTCACCTCTGTCCCGCCCCTCTCCCTTGAGGCCCCACTCCCTCCCAAGCTCCGCCCCCTATTTGCCCCTCTTTCCCCCACCCTCTGTCGCTTACTGTTTTCCTCTCTCCCCCCTCCCTGAGTGGGTCATGAGAAACTCACCTGAAACGCCAGGGCTGGGAGCTGCAGCCATCTGATGCGGGTAGGAGGTGGCCCTGCCAAATACGGGCTGGTGCGTGTGATGACTTGGTGCTTCCCCCACCTCTAGTAACGGGACTTTGGATGTCTGGTCAGTAGATCTCACCAGAAATCATCAGGTCCCCTTTTTGACCGGACTTGCTGGTTAAAAACCAGACACCTGGCCACCCTAATGTGGGTTAAAAATAGAAGTCTTGGGCAGCTTTGTTTTTCTGGGATGGAAGAATTATATAACAAGGGAGAAAGAGCAGAGTATACAGCTAGAAAGGAGTAATGGCGGTGTAAGAGCCAAGAACTGACAGGGTGGACTAGGCCCACTGGCCCCCTGCTGGAGATCTCAGGGTCCTACCACACTCTGCTCCAGAGAGGAGCAGAATAGAAGTCCTCCAAGGGGCCTAGAGTGGTTGCAGGGAAGCAGCCAACGTGGGAGGCTGCAGGGAGCAGCCAATCAGGGCCCAGCAGACTCAGATAAAAAGAGCTGCAAGGCCAGAGTCATTCAGTATTTTTCTGGAGCTGGAGGAGTGAGGAGTGTGTTCGTGGCTGAAGGAGCAGCAGGACCATGGAAGGGACAGTTGCTGGCAGGGAGTGGGGGAGCAAGACAGAGATCTTGTCTGGTTGGTGGAACTGAGTAAGGATTGAGCCCAGGGAGGGCTGCAGAAATACCAACAGAAGGGTACTGGGATGGGTATCTGGTGGATTGTATATCCTGGAAGGGGTCTGTTCTGTTTCACATACAGACTGTGAGAGAGACTCGGCTGGAGGACTGAGTCACTGAAAACCTGCCTGAGAAACCACCAATAGGGGTCATTACAATCAGAGAGAGTGCAGGCACATGCACTTGACCAGGGGATGCTCGTGAATGGTGGGTGCCATGCTATTATAAGGACACTAAAAAGGAACAGCGTTTTCCAGATTGCCACCTCTAGTGTTGATTTCAATATCTGGGAACTGGAGAAAAAACTGCCAAGGCTGCAGGTTGTAAGAGACCCCATTTGAGAATATATTCAAGAAATTCCTGTACCTCTGGGTAAAAAAGGAACATGTGCCAAATGTAAACAGTGCAACAAAGATGTGAGGCCTGGCTGTCGGAATGAAACATTATGAAAAGCATTTCTCAAAAGGCAAGGACTGTAAAGATGATTAAGACAGGTCTTTACAATCTGGATCAACTGGTTAGTACATTTATTTTTGCACTCTTCTTATGGGCTGCCTATCGTGTCTTACTATGCTAATAAGGGATAACTCAGACTGTCATTTGAGTTTTGGGTGGATCACTTATGAATTTAAAAGTGTTTGTGTTCAAAATATAATTGGTATGGTTATGAGAGTATGTATTAATAACAGTAAAAAGTAACTGCTAGACTTCTGAAATGGCTTAATAGATAGTCAAACATTTTAGGTGAAGATTTCCTGTTTAAAACTTTTAGGTTTGAGTTTTTTTAACACTTAAAAAAATCTTTCAAGCTGTTTAGTATGTTGCTAGCAATAAGGGTTAATAGATTAAAAAAAATCCTTATGACTAATTCTTTTCCCTATAAAACCCGGTTTAGAACAAATCACCTAAACAGTGATACAAACAGCTGCCGTAGGAGGAATCTTTCATTTACTGTTTCTTTTTAAGGAAGTGCACTGAGTAACACTCAGTGAGTGACTTTACCATTTTGTCCAGCGTCGACATCAAGGGGTTTTGAACATCCATCTGCAATGTCTAAATCTTCAAGTCATCTGCTAGCACCACCAGCATTGCTGCAACTAAATATACATCAGACAGTCGATTACCTGTATCTAAAGACTCATCCAATAAAGCATGGATGAGTTTGTAATCAGCACCAGTGAATTCCAGCAAGACACCATAGGTGAAAAGATTGCTCAGTTCATCTAACAAATTCCCCCTTTCATTTTGTTCAGACAAAGATTTCATTGACCTGGTTCAATTATTGTGACCAGGCTATGCACCAGCCAGTGGAGCAGGCGCTGCTGGAAGGCTGCTAGATGCAGCATGAGAGAAGGAAATTGAGCAAGTGTGCAAAAAACTAATGGGGAAACCTGTTAATCTGAGTCTCTTGATGAATGCATCAGTGTACACAAGGATCCAATAATATATGCTTGTTTAATAGAAATGGGGTTGTCTATCTTAGATAGAATTGATACTCCAGGAAATGCCCATATAGCAGAACAAAAAGCTATAACAAATTCGAGTGTCAATTGTGTACCTTTGTCACACAGAATACTGCAAAGATTAGAAGAAATCTAGAAGATGATAGGAAGGGAATGTGAAATTTCTAATATGTGGCTGGAGTGTGCATTTCAATGCATCTTTTAGCTAGGGTCTTAAGTACAACTCCAAGAATAAAGGAAAATGTTGAAATTGCAAAATACTTCTATACCCGCTGTTTAAGCTTCACTGAGAAGAACAGGAGGATTCGTACTGTTTTCTACCAAGATGTATGATTGAATTCAGTGGTTGATTATTGAGCAATTTATGAGGAACTGGCCTATTCTGATTATTTGTGAACAAAGTTGTGATAAAATAGATTCATCTAATCACAGCCAAAGTAATCCACATCTGACTAAAGAGAAATTTAGATGATACGCTGAATATATTGAAGCCATTTCCATAGCCTTGGAAAGGAGACACAGATTGCTGTGTGGAAGAGACTCCTGTCCAGGAGCGTGTACTCTGTTTGAACACATGAGCATGACCAGGGACAGCTGCCGGTGAACATGGTGCCTGCCCCAGTGGGTGGGGCTGGGGATAGGGCTGGAGGTGGTACAGCCACACCAGAGGAGCTGCCAGCATGGGGAGTTGGCTCCTCGAAGCGGCAGCCTGACATGCTGCTCCTTTTTGGTTCCCAGTAGAGCCCTGCAGCTCTGTGGATACCGATTTATATCCACAGATATCTACATCTATGGATATAAATTTGTATCCACATAGGGCTCTAGTGTGTATGCAGTGCACCTGGCATACGGTGTCCTCCAGGTGTGGGCTGGAGCAGAGCAGAGATGAGCGTGGGCCTGAATGCTAAATTGGTGGGCCCTGGCCCATCTAGGCCCACCTGTGGCTACACCTGTGGGGCTGACCTGAAATGAGTTTAATTCACTCACTACAATTAATCCCTCTGTTCCTTTAATAAATCATGCAGTTGTAAATATGAAATATTTCGATAAGTTTAACACTTAAGGTTGTTTAATATTATATGCTTTAATTAAATTTACCAGTCAAACACCTTGACACAAATCACCAGCACAAAGTTAATTTGTCTAGTAAATAACCAATTTATCATTCACCAGTTTCTAGTACATTAAAAATCTGAAAATATTAAGCCATTGATATACTTTTTGCAAGCTAGGAAAATCTAGTATAAAAGTTCTATTTATTTAGTTGTAAATATGTCTTAATGGTTATATCAAAAAGTGAATGTACCTTTCTTTAGAAAATAAATTTGATTAGAATTGATGATGTAAAGTGAGGCTTTCTATTTGCTGATGTAAATCAATCTACTACCTTGAATTTAAACTGCTGATACTAACAAAATACCATTAAATAATCCACAACCAGGATCTCAGATTAGGTGGATAGACTGAGTTTTGTAGGGTTTATATCCTTTCCAAATGCTTGAAGAAAGAGGGTAGTTTTTTAAAAATGAGTCATGGTGCATTGATACAAACTTCTCTGCAGCTGGGGAAATATTCGACTACATTAAAAATACCAAGCTAAGAAATGGCTTCTATTTAATTTCAAGTAAACACAGCATTTGTATTTTGGTTTTTCTTCACATATCATGAATCACAGGGTACTTCAAGCCCAGTTTAATATTTTTAATTGCTTTCCATCTTTCTTCTCACAGCTGGCAGATGGCACAGCTTGATCTATATCACTCCTTGTCAGTGGTGTTGGTTACTTGTGAACAAATAGTATTACTGAGTTTATTCCCTTTGATCCATACACAATGTGAACAAGGTGTAATTAAGGGTTAGTCTATTTCCTCCCCCTGTTATGGCATGATCCCTGAAGCACTAAACGGTTGTTTGGGGGCAGTCTTCCTGTGTTTTTACATAAGGAGGTCCATGACTAGGGCTTGCAGGTGCTATGGCAATACAACTAATAAATAAAGGACAGTAGAAGTCTAGCATTAACGGCCAGTCTGTTTCAGGAGAGCCACTGCCCTTGCAGAACCAAGGAGACCTGAGAGTCTCAGTTAACCAGCAAATACAATGTTTATGTTTGGTTTAGTGGAGGTAAGAGAATGCACTGCTCAAGTTGTGTAGTGAGTATTGACTGTTTCTGTACTTCACATGTTGTTGTTATGCCCTAAGCAGAATGGACATAATGAATAATAATAAAAGTCAGTTTAGTAAGTAGGTGAACTGGTATCAGCTTAAACCAATTGACAAGGAAAGGAAGGATCAGTAATACCTTTCCTATGCTGGGGATAAATTAAGCTGCCTCTCTATGACCCAGCTGGCACTTCCTTATGGCCTGAGGTCACTATAAAGTCACACTGCCTTGGTTTCCTTTATCAGATCAGAACCTCTTATACCAAGCTACCCAACAACTGATTCCATAACATCCCTCCTTGGGCTGAATTTATTCACATATCAATCTCAAAACAGCATTCTCAAATCTTAAACATCTCAATTCACTCCCAGTCTTTCCCCAGGGAGTCTCCCAAGCCTCTCCTGCCTGTAGCCTTTTCCCCAAAGGCTCTAGGTCCCTGCTGGAGCTTACTCACTCCCAGAAGTCACTGTAGAAATTCTATGCAACTTCCTGATGCTTTTTTATAAGAGAATCCACTTCTCCATCCCAGTTGGTTCTACTAATTTAACCTCACAGCCCTCCTAAGTGTAGTACGGGGCTCACCAGCTCAAGCTCCTGGGGCTTAAAGGAGCAGGCCACCCTGTCATCTTAAAGGCCAATTTCATTTAAAGAGTAAGTGATTCAAAGAATGATGCTATGGGGTCCCCACCTTTCTTCTGTCTTAATGGTTATTGAGTTAGCTCAATTTACAAGTAAAAAACGTAATTCTCCTGAATGCCAGCACTGCAAATTCACCCTTGATCTGAAGGGCACACTCTTTTGCCATGGTCATCAGCAATAAAATGTCTTAATGCAAGAAGAATCATGAGTTAGATACTCTTCTCTCATAGCTGTATTGCCTCTTCAGTGCTAAGACTAAGATGGGACGGTATTGTGGTCACTGCTCTAACCATAATCCGTGCGGTTATTGTGAAAACATTTAGCTGCAGAGAAGCACTGTAATACATATGATTCAACAGGGTGTAGTAAACAGGAAAGGTTTTTGTGCATTTGGCAGGCAAGATTTGCAAGAATAAATTTTCCAAAGCATCGTGTAGGATTTTAGCTGCACTGCTCCTGCAAGCCAATAAATGCCAATTAATGATGGGATTGGTCTGCAAAAATTCTGGCCTCTGCTTTGGAAGGTCATTTAAAGATAACTAAAAAGTAAAGTGACCTTATGGGATTTAAGGTATTGCCATAGAAACTGAAGGCAGTATACAGTGAGGGTCACTGCCTGTGATACCAGAATGCAACACGGTAGATGTGCGGACTCACCCCTGCGGCACCTCCTGCTGGTTGCCTTTGGGAATTAGCTCAATTTCCAGCTTCTGGAGCACCCTCTGCAGGCTGGTAATCCACCTGTCCTCTGGCCCCTGTGTCCCTCCCTGGACCTTGGTGCCCTTTTAACTGGGGCAGTACTCCACCAGTCTGGGTCTCCTCTCCCTGGGGAACTCAAGTTCTACTAACCCTAGTTTTTTTTTTTTTAAACAAAGGTTCAACTAAAGTCAGCTTTTCACTTAAACAGAAGGTCCTAAACAGAAGGACACTAAAAATCCAATAGTATTTCTTTTGAAAGAGTAGTGGTGTTGAGCACTAGCTAACTGTTACCCTTCACTCCAGAAGTAACTGCATTTTCAGTACTGCTAGCCAGTAAAGCACACTGGTCTTTTTACAAGTGCCAATTATTGCAGGCTACTGTTGTGTTTGCATCTCTCTTCATCTGCTATGACTTCAGTCACTCTTCCTACTCGGTATTTTTTTTTCCTTTGCTTGATACCAATTATTTTTTCCCAACTTTATGGAAATTGTCATTTAGTGCCAAAAGCACATCAGTTTCTCGTGCTGTTACATTCATTCTCAAACCTCAGTTTTTGGTCTAAGGCCCTTTTCTCTTTGTCTGTTTTGTAAACTACCCTTTGTCTTCTTGATTTGACAGAGTCTGTACTTGATATTCTTGTCACAGTGGTTCTGTTCCTCATACTCTTCTGTGTTTGTCACTGAATTAAATTTGTCACAGCATTTGTCTCATTCCTAATTCCAATTTCCAATAGTTACCTGGATTGCTGATACAGAGTGTTCTCTTACAATCTATTTGCTTGGCTCAAAAGTGTGGTGAGAGAAATGGATCATTTGTGTAGCTCATCTGTATTGGTAAGAATCTTGCCCATGGGCTAGAAAGTTTTGAGTAGCATTCCCAGAGTGGGATATTTGGCTTGCATCACTTACACTCCAGTGTAATAGCAGTGATCTCCACACCTTTAGAAGTGCACTCTTACAGAGGAGATGGCAATCTGTGGTTCCTTCACTTCAGTTGTTACTGTCTACATGGAGCTTTTTGTAAACAGAAATCATGCCTCATCAATCTACTAGAATTCTTTGAGGGGGTCAGCAAACATGTGGACAAGGGGGATCCAGTGGACATAGTGTAGTTAGATTTTCAGAATGTTGACAAGGTCCCTCACCAAAGGCTCTTAAGCAAAGTAAGCAGTCATGGGATAAGAGGTAAGGTTCTCTCATGGACTGGTAACTCGTTGAAAGATAGGAAACAAAGAATAAGGATAAATTATCAGTTTTCAGAATGGAGAGAGGTAAATAACGATGTCCCCCAGGTGTCTGTACTGGGACCAGTCCGATTTAATTTATTCATAAATGATCTGGAAAAAGGGGTAAACAGTGAGGTGGCAAAATTTGCAGATGATACAAAACTACTCAAGATAGTTAAGTCCTAGGCAAACTGCGAAGAGCTACAAAAGGATCCCATAGAACTGGATGACTGGGCAACAAAATAGCAGATGAAATTCAATGTTGATA
>NC_133769.1:345260079-345269374 GCF_003597395.2 Chelonoidis abingdonii
GTCCATCAATGGCTATTAGCCAGGAGGGGCAGGGATGGTGTCCCTAGCTTCTGTTTGCCAGAAGCTGGGAATGGGTGACAGGTCATGGATCACTTGATGGTTACCTGTTCTGTTCATTCCCTCTGAGGCACCTGGCATTGGCCACTGTCAGAAGACAGGATACTGGGCTAGATGGACCTTTGGTCTGACTAGTATGGCCACTCTTATGTCACACAAAACATGTTTAAACAATTCAAATATGAATTTTCTAGGTCAATTTTTAGGAAGATTGAGATGGTCCTGGTGTCTGAAGTACTACTCTCTGACACTGTTTGCTATGTCTAAGAACTACAGGCCTGATTCTCATTTTCACAAAGGTCCCTTTGCACTACCAGTGTGCAAAGTAGCCTGAGGGCAGGTCTACGCTAGAAGTGCTATCTCTGCGCAGCTGCGCTGCTGCAGCATGTGTGATGAAGATGCTCTATGCCAATGGAAGAGCGCTCTCCCATTGGCATAATTCATTCACTTCTGCGAGAGACATAGCGCTAGTGTGGATAGGGCTTAGGTTGCTGTAACTTGTGTTGCTTGGTGTGTGTGTCTCTTTTTCACACCCCTGGGTGACATAAGTTAGATTGACTTAAGCGGTAGTGTAGACCAGTCCTTAGTATAAATGGGAACCAGGGCCCTGCACATTCACTGCGGTTCAAGTACAGAACGTAAGTCATGTTTTATAAGAGCGTTAAAGAACCTCTAAATGAGGAGCCTGTTCATGGGTAAATCAGTCTGAACTTGTTCCTTCTAAAGAGTTCAGCCAGCTCTGGTTATCACTGAATCAGCAGGCTGAACTAGCGCAAAGCAGGAAACCCAGGCCAATACTTACTTGCAGAAATCCCAGAATTACTATTCCCCAGCATTTGAACTTGCAGTGAACTGCTTGCTCTGATAGGCTTCATCTTCATTACAGGATAATATACCATGTAAGTGTAAATCAGTAATTAGATGTTGGTGCTCTCTTGAAAAGTGATTTATTAGAAGGAAGTTAAGTTCTAGCAAAACAAATATACTCTTAGAATGTTGACAGACGTCTCTAGTAGTTTCTTATATATCTTTGAGGAGTGAGTTCCTAATGAAATTGGATACTTTGATTAGATCTCTAGCTCAAGACTTACTTGACATTTAAATATACAAATTACATTTTTTAGGCTGGCAAATTTAGACAAACTTGGGTATGAAGTACTATGTGAAAAACTGACTAGAGAAGAAAGATTCCAGTATCAGTAATTGTATTCATTTTTATTGATCATGGCAATCTGGCTGTTTCAGAAGCCCAAGTACATTCTAAGTAAAGTTGATATTAAATGTGATACAACCTTTTATCTAAATTTTATATTAAATGCTATCAAGTGACACTACTTTGATCTACTTTGTGACTTTCAAAATTGGGTATACCAAAATCAAAGGAAATTGCAGTGAATAATATTCCAGTGCTAGTTGTGGTTATTCATTCAGGTATTTACTGGGCTATCATCTCCAATATTCATTCTGAATGAAAGCCATGAGATTTAAAACTGTTCTAAACAAACTGAAGTTTTAATCAAACTATTCTTAGATTATACAAAACTGTTGAATCATTTTAGCTAAAATATTTGTTGTATCTTAAGTTCTTCCCTGGATATTATTGAGAGACAGTAGGGATGACAATTTTTTTTTTTTTTGGTCTTCAAATCTTTTATTTTTGGCTAGTTTAAAATCAAACTGACCTGAAGCTTGTTGTATAATTTTATGACTTGGATGCAATTTGTTAGACAGGAAGTGTGAGTCTCTTAAGTATGTTACAGCTTGCCAAAAGATAATTTTTAGTTGTTTAAAATTGATATGATTTGCCAAACCTCAGAGTAAAAATAGCCTTGGTTTTAGACAGTGTTATTTTGTAGGCAAGTAGTCTTGCTTTTGAACTAAACCCCAGCTAATGCCTCAACTCCTGCCAAATGTGTCTGGTCTGTCTGGCAGAACAGACATAGTATATGACCCAAAATATCAGATACACCCTGATGGCCCACTGATTTCAATAGAATGAGTCATTGGCTACATCTCCACTCAAATGGGAGGTGTAATTTCCAGCTTGGGCTAACATACATGCACTAGCTTTGATTCAGGTAGCATGCGGAAAATAGAAATGTAGCCACAGTGGTTTGGGCAGTGGGACAGCTGTTCACACTGCTGTGGCCACACAGATATTTTTAGCATCCTAGCTCTGTCAGCCAGAGCTGGAAATTGTACCTCCTGCTTGAGTTTAGCAGTACCCATTGAAAGGAAGGGTAGGCAAGTGGTTAGGGCACCAGCCCAGGACTTGAGAACTGGATTCAGTTTCCTGCTCTGTCACAAATTTCCTGTGTGATCTTGTCAAGTCACTTAGTCTATGTCCCTGTTTTCCCATCTGGGCAATAGGGCTAATAGTAATATCCTACCTCACAGGGGAGTTGAGGATAAGTCCCCAAAGACAGTGAGGTGCTCAGCTACTGAGTCTGAGGCCAGGTCTACACTGCGACTTTAAATCGGTTTAATGGCCGATATACCGATTTAACGCTGTATCCGTTCACACGACGTCGTCATTAATATCGAGTTAACCGCCTCCTTATCAATTTGGACTTCCAAACGAGCGGAGTACGTAAATTCCGATAGTGATAATCGGATTAGGGTTCGTGTGGACGGAAATCGACGTATGGCCTCCGGGCGGCAATCCCAGAGTGCCTGCACTGACGTCTGGACAGATCGAACTCGGATGCAGCGGTTGCAGGTAAACAGGAAGCCAGCGAACTTTTGAATTAAGCATTTCCTTGCTGTAACAGCGTGGACTCTGATCAAGACGGCTGGCGATGCATCTCAAACAAAAAGAGCTCCAGCATGGACGACGGGAATACTAGGTCTGATCAGCTGTATGGGGAGTACATAATCTGTTTAGAATACCAGCTCCGTTACCGACAACGAATGCAAAGCGTTTGAATAAAAAACTGCAGGAATATTTTTAACCAGTGTGTAAAGCTGAGAACAATAGGCGTTAAAGGTATAAACAGCTCAGGACTCATATGGAGTCTCTCAGTGATGGGAGGGAGGGTACTGAGAGGACTTCCAGCTATCCCACAAAGCCACAGCAGTTTCCTGAAATATCTTATCTATAAAACAAAAATATACTTGGCTGAGCTCCAAATATCTGTACGTTTTTCTTTAAAAAAATAACACAAACAGAGGTAACTGCCGTGGTTCAGGGAACAGCTCCTCAGTTTCTTCCCTCCACCACCACGTGAAAAAAGGGAAAAGAAATATTCCTACTAGTTTCTATGTCACCCTATGTGTACTGAATGCTGCTGGTAAGACGGGACGCTATCAGCGTGGAAGAGCGTATCCGTCCTCTCCAGTCTCTCCTCTCTGGTGGTAGATGGTGCTGCAGAATCTGTCTACATCCAGGAGAAGCATGCCCTGATAATTGCTCATCGAGAGGCCATTATTCCTGTTACTTGCAGTAGATAGACAGAATGGCTAATAAACTAACTTTACATTGGAAACCTGGGGGGCTGAAAATTTTTGAAAGCAAATTTGGAACATTGAACTCGTTTGGCATGAGTTCAATTCTCCTTATGGTTTCTAATAGATATGTAAAATAATCACAAGAGACTATAAGATAAGAGAATAACAGGAAGAAGACTGCTCCAAGTAAGCTCCCCGACTCATTTTCTCTCACTAACAAGTAATCTATAGAGAAGATATATAAACTATAATATAATATATCCCTTCAACTCATGAAAATGGGAGGGGCACTGCGGTAGCCGGAAAGGTTGAAAAGAAAAGAGAAAGAAGAGAAGAAGAGAAAGACAAACTGGGTGCGCTTCTTGCAGGGGCAACCTGTTAAGTATTAATTGTAACTAAAAAAAAAAAAAAAACAATATAAAATGCTCTCTGATACCTGGATATAAATTCTTGCCTATATTCACTGCAGGACAGGCACCACTGGACCGCTCTGGTCCGCAAATCGAACTCGATGCGGAGTGCGTAACAGGGAAATTCCCGAGAGTTTTACAGTGACAATATTCTCTGCTTACACAGTGTCGAGCTCGGATACCACGGTGGCGATGCAAATTTACATAAAAATGCAATAAGAACAACAAATAGGAAAAAATGAACTTACGGGAGATACTAGTTTGATCGCTGTATGGTGGAGACAAATCAGTTTAATCAGAAGACTCGTTAAGAACAAGGAAATGCAAAGCGTTTAATAAATACTCAGGATACACAGCGGTGCCTGACAACGTAACGGAAGCCAGACACTCAACGAGGTAGGAGGGAGGGAGGGGTAATGAGGACTACAGCTACCATCTCCAGCAGCGGTCTCTGAAAAACTATTGCAATTTTTGGGCTGGCGCCCAATGTCTGCAGCGTAATAACTACGGTGTCTTGCGTGGTTCACAGGAACCGCTCGTAGTTTTTCCCCCTCCAGCACGGTAAACAAAAGTAAATAAATAATCCTTGAGTCACTGTAATGTCACCCTCTGTGTACTGAATGCTGGCTGGCAGAGCACGATGCTCGCTGCGTGGAGAGCAGTATCCGCTCCTCTGCCCTCCCAGGGGTAAGACGGCTGCCCAGTGAGTGCTCCTGGCTGAGTGTGGCCGGGTCTCCGGGGTGAAAATGGGAATGATCCTTTTCTGACAGTGGATGGTAGCAGAAAAGCTGGTACTGTCTCATCTTATCACCTGGGCTGAGCTTCATCGAGATATACAAATAAAAATACAATCTTTGCGTAAAGAAAATATCACTAGACTGCATGGCTGTCCATAGCCCATGTGGCTCCTCGTCCTTAAAAAAAAATTTGATTCTCAGTAATCTCTTCTGTGATTCTTATTTCTATAAAAAAAACAAAAAATACGATTACAAAAAATAACATGAACAAAAAATGACAAAAAAAATAGAAAGGATAGGGGGCAGTCTTTGCTGAAATGAAATAGCCCGGTAGGTAGGGAAGCAAAGTTGCGTTACTTAGACAAAGCGGCTCCTCTGTGAATACTAGAACTACAAGAAAAAAAAAAACACATATATAGAGAACATAGAATAGACATAAAAAAAAACAATGTAATATATATACTTGTATCTTACTATGTCTGGACTGAACTCTTATTTTTATTTTCCGTAAAAGGCAGGAATGCCTATCCATGAGTCAATCCCTTTTGCTTCAAAAAATTTACACAAGGGTTATTATATTGTCCCATTTACCTGATGAGTGTAACAAAAGAGGGGAGATGGGTACAGTTTCTGCTGTCTACAGTAGTACCGTACCATCTACCACCAGGAAGGGGGAGAAGGAGGCCGGATTTTCCCAAGTAGCAATAATCACACCTCAGATTTAACTTCATTGGTTATGAATATCGGCCACTGTGCAAACTCTAATGCTCTTCAGTGTGCAGATTTCGCCTCTATGCAGTAGCATTCAGTACAAAGAGGGTGACAATGTAAGTATCAAGGATTCGCTTTATTTAAACTGTCATTTCTCGTCGCTGGGGTAGGGGAAAGAAACGAATAGCTGTCCATGAACCATAAAAGAAACCGTGTTGTAAGCTACATGTATATTAAGCAAGAGCAATAGGTTTACGAGACTGCTGAGACTGTGGGATAAGCGGGACGTCTTCAGCACAGTCCCCTTTCCGAGTCTCCATGTATTACCGGCCCCTGATGCTAATTTAATGGTCACGGGGGTCCTGGTAATGTCGTCAGTCATTACTTTGCTCCGGGAAAACATCATGCAACAGTCCTTTGCAAAATTTTTCTCCTGGATTGCCCTGCAGAAACAATCACGGCAGCCACAGAGCCGTACGCTTTGTTTTTTCCCGTCACCATTTGTGTACTAGATGCCGTGAGACAGAGGCCGACACTGAGCGTTAAACTACACACCAGCATCAATTGCTTGCAATGATAGTAGAGATGGTTACCATCATTCTGTACCATTCTACTGCAGAGAAAACTGGCAATATTGAAATATTGATGGTTATCTCTCCTTCTCTGAACTGTCTGCTTTGCTATGCATGAGTGTCCCTGGAATCAGCTAGGGGGCACACAAACAAACTTGGGATGACTCACTGCACTGAGTCCAATCCCTCCCTTATACTGTTAAAAATAGAGTCAGATCCTGACTACAAGAAAGATCAAAGCAGCAGAGAATCCTGTGGCACTTATCAGAAACAGACATTGTTAGTCTATAAAGGTGGCAACAGGATCTCTGCTGCTTTACAGATCGCAGACTACCACGGCTGCTTCTCTGAAGGAAAGTCAAGTGTAATTAGAAGAGCGCAGCTACCTCTGTGCTGTTATTACAGGGGGGTTCCCGGCAGAGACCGCAACCATTGTTCACTCTCTCAACCCTCGCAGCTAACCGAGGCAGGGCCACCCCCCATTTCGTCTATGCGGTCATGAGGAATACAAGAATAAGAAACTAGACTTAGTTCATGACCAACTGGGGGGGGGGCATCTTTGGATGGTCAGGCAGTTTACATAGAGAGCAAACAAAAAAAAAAAACAATAAACAAAGAAAGGATCATACGCAATTTTTAAGAAATTAACCCAGTATTAGAAGAGAAGAGAGAGATAGAAACTACTATAGAGAGACTAATGTTAGTTCCACTCTCAATTTGGGTTTTCAGACATTGTCACATGCGAGACAAAAGAATAAAGAAACGGACACTATAACTGTGATGCTGGCCAGGGTAATCAGTGAAAAAAGCCTGAATCTGAGAAACTTTTATATAAAGAATATATAAAACAAAAAAATACACAAAGAAAGTAAAAAAAACACCGTGAAGGGCACAACACACAGGGACCACACAAAGCTACTAAATGCATCGTCACAATGCAGTTCTGATAATCGAAGCAGAGCGATCAGCTTGGACCACACAGGAGGTTCTGGATCTGATCGTATCTGGGGTGGAGGACTCAGTTGCTCACAGCACTGCGTCAAAAGAATGAAATAAAAAATTTTTGAAAGAGAATTCAAAGTCTATGGCTGATATAAGGGCACAGCAAGACTCCTTCAGTGCCGAGTGAAAAGTGAAGGAATTAGACAGGTTACCAAAAAAGGCAGAGAAGCAACGGAAGGTCAGGCTGAACCGAAAAACATTGCCGTCTTCTCTATGCTGAATAAATGCAATTTGGGTAGAGAAATACAGAACGAACATAAAAAGACTAAAATAAAGAGGCAAAAACCAAAGTCCGTGATTCTAGTAAAATTATAAAAAGAATTAGAGAGAGAAATATCAAGTGTTTCTGGGAAAATATAAAAGCGCTTTAAAAAAGGGGGAAAAGATGGAGACGAAAAAATTTGAGGAGAAGATAGACCGTGGTGTATAGTGCCACAGCAGTCCCGTAAACCCTAACAGCATGGATCTTTTTTTAGTACGCCTAAGATTTCTAGTCCTCTTGCTGCTTAAAAACAAAAAAAACAAAAAAACCAGACAGTGAAGCATGGAAGCGACCTCCGGTATAGTGTCCCCTTCATTCCTGTACAAAACACGGATTAAAACAAGACGGTTTTTGTAGATCGATTGACACAGGGCTTTTGTATAGCATAGCAAGCCATTAACTGTACGGAATAAAAAAAATACAGAGTATAACATAATGATCTGGGGATGGAGAAAAAAAAATAAAACAAAACAAATTAATCCCATGAATCGGATGTAAAGGAGGAATAAAAACAAAAACTTATGCTCTATAGAACATTTCTGTGCCAAGAGAAACAATAAAAAAAAACATACAATTATCTCATATGTAGTACAACTTTTCAACGCCAATGCATTTTGCAGATCATTTTGGGTACTGCGAGGCATTGAAGGCATTGCACTGAAGGATCATTGCATAGAACATATTCGATCTTGTCTATAAAAAACAGCGGTGCTATTGTAGGAAAAGAGATATCATCCATTGTTACTTGTAGAACAATCAGGAAAATGAATAAGGGGGCAGACATCGGGATTTTGCTACTGGCAGAGCGGGGATGGAAGTGGATAAGCGACGACAGTTTTCAGCGTCTGCAGCAAGAATTCTCCTGAGAAACACAAACAAACGCGATGCGGGGGGTGATGTATGGGTGATCACTTTAGTTTAAAAAATCGTAAAATATGATAGGAGCAATGCGCTGTTGTTGGATATGTGAAAGAGGGTGTTGTGGATTAAGAGAGAGACAGTATTCTTAATATGTGACAAGGGTCATCTATTAGTATTATAAAAAACAGATAAAAAAATGAAACAAAAAGGCGGCCGAAGTCAAAATGTTAAAGCCTCACTTACCATCGCGCGCATGGAGACGGAAAAATTTGGCCGTACCTGCATCTAGAGATGTGTTGTGCCACACCTAGTCACACAGGACACTGATATTTTTAAACGATACAAAGCGACCTTAGTATAGAGATCACAGATGTGCTCTGTAAGGTGGATGTGTTATGTGAAAGAGTACTATCTATTGCTCTGTAAAAGGTTCTTTCCATCTTATACCTCTGTTTTTATTATATATTTTGCATGGCCTTCCCCAATGGCACTGCACATTTCTCTGAGCCTATGCCTCCGAGGGCGTGCTGTGAATAGCGGCGGAGAAGAAGAAGACGCGAGATTGAAAGTTCTACAAATTATGAAGTAACTACGCAATGAGAGGGATACAAATGATTGAAGAGTGTAGCAAGTTACAGGAAAGTCCAGTGAACGACTGAGAGGGCGAGGCAGGCAGACCAGCGTTGAGAAGAGCAACGCTGGATCTGCTGCGTCAAGTAAACTTAAAATCCTCCAACGTCTGGTGCATCTTCGGAGAGCAGCACAGTAGCAAGTGCGCTGCAGCCCCTGTATACCTCCCTGCAAGCCCACGTCCATATCTCCTCCCAGACGTGAGAACGCGTGGGGGAAGGCTTTTCTGCACCCGCCTACTCCACACCCCTGCAGAGTTAAGGGAACAAAGGCTGTAATTAGCTACAATGTGCTTAATAGCCTTCTCCCTTCCCCTCTTCAAAGCACAGCAGCCCAGGGACACTTCCTAATTCTCTGCCTTTTTTTATATTCCTTTGTAAACAGAATACAATCGAAAGGGGGAGGGCTGGTTGCTTACAGGGAATCGAGAACGGAAAAACTCATGATTTTAACAGATGCCATAATTATTTAATGAATAATAAAGGATTTTTAACGATCAGAATTATTTCCTTCGCCACTGTTAAATGAAAAAGGGGGAGGTGTTGTTAACGAATAAGTCTCAAGTGCGGAGGGTTCATCAAGGGAACAAACGAGTCACACGTACCT
>NC_133769.1:345269474-345291467 GCF_003597395.2 Chelonoidis abingdonii
ATCGCCGTTCCCTCTGCACCTGATACCTGTTACCGCCATCTCCATATCCCCGGCCCCTGATTGCTAAATTTAATGCGTTACGGGTGGTCTCTGCGCGGTGGACGGGGGATCGGAGCTGGGGGGGTGGTAAATGTCGCGAGTCATTCCTTGCTCCCGGGAAAACTCATCAGACAGATCCTTTCGCACGATTTCTCCTGGATTGCCCTTGCAGAACAATACACGGCAGACTAGAGACCGTTCGCTTTTTTTTGTCCCCTCACCATTTGATATACTTAGAGTGCCGTGGAGACAGAGGCGACCTCGAGCGCTACACACCAGCATATTCAATTGCTTTGCACAATGATAGTAATGTTACCATCATTCTGGTACCATCATACTGCCCAAGAGAACTGCAATGAAAAGATGAAATTGATGTTATCTCTCCTTCTCTGAAACTGCTGCTGCTATCTGAGTGTCCTGGCTAAAAAATCAGCTAGGGGGCAACACAAAAGCAAACTTTGGGATTGACTCACTGGCCACTGAAGTCAATCCCCCTTCTTACGTTTTAAAAAACTAGAGTCACAGTCCCTGACTACAAGAAGAGTCAAAGCAGCAGAGGAATGCCCTTGTGTGCACCCTCTATTAAGAACAGACATCTGTTAGTCAAAGGTTTGCCACGATTCTCTGCTTGGCTTTTACAACAGACGAACACGGCTTGCTTCTGCTGAAGAAGATCAAGTGTATTGAAAGAGACGCAGCTACTCCGGTGGCTGTATTAAGGTTCCCCTGGCAAGAACCGCAAGCCATTGCTTCACCTCTCTCCGCCAACCTCCGCAGCTACCGTCAGCCCACCCCCCATTTCTGTCTCGGTCTAATGAGGCAATACAAGAATAGGAACATATAACTTATTCATACATAAATGGGGGGGGGCACTGGAGCAAGGCATTCGTGCTTATGACAGTCCAAGCAGGACATACGCAATTTTAGAAACAGAAGGACGAGTTGACTTCTCCCCAAGTGAGCACTCCAATATTGGTTTTCAGAACCATTTCAAGGGCACTTCATGATAGCATCGGCACTAAACTGTGATCGCACTGCCGTAAAACAGGAAAAAGCCTGACATCCCCGCGAACTTTGAATCATTTCCTGATTGTCCACCGTAGTTGTTCAGAGCACACAGCAGGGGGGTGCCACACAGAGCTCATTCGCACTCGTCACAAAAAAAAAGGCGCCCAGGGTTTCCTTCCTGGACAAGATCCGGGAAGAAGAGCCGCCAGCTTGGCGACCACACAGGAGGTTCTGGCATCTGATCGCTATCTGGGGTGAGGACTCATGTCACAGCACTGCGTTCCAAAAGATGAAATAAAAAAGTTTGAAAAGGAATTCAAAGTCTATGGCTTATAAGGCCACAGCAGAGACTCCCTTCTAGTGCGAGTGGAAGTGAAGAACTGAGACAGGTTACCAGGAAAGCCAGAGAAGCAAACGGATGAGCAAGTCAGGCTCTGAGCCAAAACTGCGCTTCTATGCTGAGAATACATGCAATTTTTGGGGTTCGAGCGGCTACCAGGCCCCACCCTGTCACGTGGATTCAGGACGTTGGATGAAATATCAAGGTGTTTCTGAGATGTAGCCGAGGTGGAAGATGGAGAACGAATTGAGGTAAGGGATGACCGTGTGATTACGCACAGCAGTTCGTAAACCCCAACAGCCAGGTCTTTTGAGACCCAAGAATTACAGTTCCCTGCGCTCCCAAGCGAGAAGCCCAGACAGTGAACATCGGAACGACCTTCCGGTTAAGTGCTCCCTTCTTCTGGTACCAAACACGGATAAAACAATACGTTTTTGTTTAAGATCGCATGGACACCAGGCTTTTGTGCCAGTCGCAGCATTACTGCTACAGGAATATTTCTGTTAACAGTCTGGGGATGGAGCGAAATCCTCCAAACTTTAATTCTCCATGAATCGATCGTGGAGGAACTCAAAACCTTATGCTATATGAGAACATTTCTGGCACAACAGCCTTCTCGTTCCCATAGTAGGCTAACTTTTCAACGGCCATGCATTTTGCCAAGACATTTAGTATGCATGATGAAGCATTGCACTGAAGGCATTGCCATAAAACAAACATCTGCCTCCTGTCGGTGCTATTGTCAGGTAAGAGAGAGATCATCCATTGTTACTTGCTAGAACATCAGGCAATTTAAATAGGGCAGACATGGCGATTTGCTACTGCCAGAGCCTGGATTGGGATGGACGTGTAATACCGACGACGGTTTCAGCTTCTGGCAATCAGTATTCTGCCCTGGCTACCAGCAAGCGTGTCTTGGCGGGTGATGTAGGTGATCACTAGCAAGCGATCCGTATATATTAGGAGCATGCTCTGTTGTGGCATGTGAAAGAGGGGGTTTGCTTTGCAGTTCCTCTTAATAGGAGCAAGCCTTCATTATAATCACTGCGTATTATGACGGCGGCAAGTCAAAATTTAAAAGCCTCACTTACCATCGCCGCACACGTACGTTGCTTACCTGCATTCGGGTGTGCCACACCGTCCACACAGAACTGAATATTTAAACGATACAAAATCGACCTTTATAGAATCAATGGCTCTGTAAGGTGGTAGCTGTTCTATCTGAAAGATACATCAGCTCTGTAACAGGTATCTGTTCCACATCTTATCAACCCTGTTGCCTTTCCCATTGGCAGCTGCCACATTTCTCTGAAGTCCCTATGCCATCACGAGAGGCGTGCTGTGAACCGGAGGAAGAAGAAGACGCGAGATTGAAATCGTTCACGAAGTTATTGAAGTAACACGCAATGAGAGGATAAACAGAGATGAATTGGAAGGACTGTGTCGTAGCCAAAGTAATGAAAGATGCAGGAACGATCTGAGAGGGCTAGGCGGAAGAACCAGCGTTGGAGAGGATGCACGCTGATCTGCTCGTTCTCAAACTGAAATCCTCACGCATGTGCATCTTCAGGAAAAAGAGCACACGAGTAAGAGTGCCGCTGACAGCCCTGTATAACTCCCTGCAAGCCCACGTCCAATCTCCCTCACCCAGACGTGTTAAGAACGCGTGGGGAAGGCTTTCTGCACCCGCCTACTCCAACCCTGCAGGTTCAAGTAAAGCTGAGTATGTACGCTACATGTGCTTAATAGGCCTTTCCCCTTCCCCTCCTCCCAAGCACAGCAGCCAGGGACACCTTGCTATTCTCTGCCTTTTTTTATAGTTCCTTTGTAATACAGAATACATCGAAAGGGAGGTTGGGTTGCTCTACATGGAAATCGAGTAAGAAAAACTTCAGATGTTTTACACAGACTGCATAATTCTTTAGAATGAATAATAAAGGATTTTTAAACGATTAAGATTTATTTCCTTCGCCAACCTGAATGAAAAGGGGGAGTGGTTTCTTATCACTGAAGAAGGCCATCAAGTGCGGAGGTTCATCAAGGAAGCAAACAGAGTTCACACCCGTACCCTGGGCCGTGCTGAAACTCGTTTTCAGCTTCTCTGGATGCGCGCGCCTCCAGGTTGTGTTCTTCTAATCCCCTGTCTCGGTCTGCCGTAGCTCACGGCCTTGCCAGGTGAGTTGCCCTCAGTCTCCCACCCAGCCATAAAATGTCTCCCCCTTATCTCACAAAGATTTGCGAGCACACAAGCAAGCAGCCAATACGCAAGCGAGACTATGTTTGGCTGAGTCTGATCGAGTAACGTAATATCGCCACTACCCTTTAAACGCCAAATATGCACATTTCTACCCCCATCGCGGAGCTTGCTCAGCCTGTAGTTGAACAGCTCCTCCACTTCCAGGCTGCCATTTTATCCCAGCCTACATCAATATAGGCTGTTCCGCATAGCATTGAACATCCAACGTATTTTCTTCAAGTAATTCCTTCTTGCCGTTTACAGACTAGTGCTCCTGAAACAAGCCGACGTGACATGACCCTGCCTGGCCATCACTGGATGTGGGAAATCCCGTGTCACCACTTGCAGCACCATTAAAAGTACCCTTGCGTTCATGTACTGGGTCCGCTGTGTTCGGTCCAAGATAGGGATATGGTTCCATCTATGGCCCCCACTCAGTTCGGAAAACCCATCTGCAGCAAAGCCATTCCACATCACCTGCACGTTTCCAGAGTCACAACCTTTCATAGCAGAGCTTAACGATTAGCTTTGGCTACTGCATCACGGCACCCCCACAGTAGATTGCCCACTCCAAATGATTTCTGACTGGACCGTAGCTGTCTGCTTCAAGCTTCCAGATGCTATGCCACTCGCTTCTCCATGTGAGGGACTGCCTCATTTTGATTACGCGTTCAGGGGCATGGGGAAAGCATTTCACAAAGTTCTAGAAAGAGCTTCTTATGCATGCGAAAGTTTTCGCCAGCCACTGCGAAGTCGTCCCAACACGTCAAATACAAGCGGCCCACAGTCTGTGGCTTTGTTTCCCATTGCCAAATCGGCGGTTCAATGGGTAGAAGACTGCCCTGTTAATAGCAGTACTCCAAACGCTGGGGCCAGCGGATGATGGAGAATTCTGCCTCCCCATCTCTTCATCGCTGTCCTCGCCGCTCAGCAATAGCTGGCCTCCTCCATGCCTTTGCAGTTCATTTCGTTCAGTATAGTCAGCACAGAGACTACGCAGGTTATTGGAAACGTCAGGATACCGTTTGTGATCTCAGGTCCATGATTCTTGCTTATGGCTTTGCTCAATGACTCCGCGAAAAGCGCCAAAGTTGTCTGCTGCCTCACAAAGGAGGGTATGCTGTACCAGCACCACCAGGGCAATGTTTTCTGCCCATCAGCACGTGTCTCAACACAAGTGGAACTAGGATAGTGAGAACAGTTACCCACGTGCACCGCCCTCCTTACCGCTCCTTAAATCGATGGTAGCCTTGGACCATGGACGCAAGCAATCGATTTTGTGATCGCATTGTGGACGCGCAAAACCGATTTTATAACATCGGTTTTGTAATATCGGTTTAAACTACTTCGAAATAATCGTGCAGTGTAGACATACCCTGAGAATGTGCCCTAGATTAACAATTGGTACTGTAATATTGTATCCACATTTTTTTAAAAAGTTGAGAATTGGAGAGGGTGCTGAGAAGAGTTACAAAATGATTTCAGGGCTGGAAAAAGCTTCCAGTAAGAGACTTAAAGAGCTCACTGCTGCATGTTCCTCTGCGGCTGGCCAGCTCTGCTGATGGGTGTAGAGGTGGGGCAGGGTCTCCTCACTACTCCAGGGTATGTTGTGTCCTAAGATGTGGCCAAGCACAATTGCATGTTTATTTGTTAGGGGTGTGTGTTATTTTTACTACTCACATTCCTAACATGGAAGCAGACTTGTCTGCTCTGCTGGTCTCCCCCCTCTCTCCGCTCAAGGACAACAGACATTTGTTCCTTTCTGTAGGGGATCTTTAGCAACTGAAGTGAGTTCAAGGCTCCATGTGGGGCAATTGCATTGATTTCTCAATAGCTAGTAGTTCAATAGTAGAACATAGTAAAGTCCCATTCCTTTTCTGGGCTAGCCCCACTTTCCTATTCAGTCTGGATCCCAGAAACTCCATCAAAATCCTGTTGTTTCTTCAGTTCTGTCATTTCCCAATTTGAAATTGGGTGCCTCATACCCTGGTGGTGCATCCCTCATAAACTTTAGATTGGTGGATAGGACACTTACATGATAGAGACGGGGTTTGAACTTGCACTTCCAAATTGTAGGGGAGTACCCTAGCCACTGGGCTATGGAATAGGCTGTTATGGGGTTTTCTCAGGCTCTCCCCTTGAATCTGTTCTGCTTTTCATAGGTGATTTAGGTTGGACAGGGTTAGAAATTTTTCTCTAATAACTATAGTTAAGCACTGCAGCAGTTTACTTGCAGAGGTTGTGGAAGCCTCATCACTGGGCATCTTTAAGAACAAGCTAGATAAACACCTATCAGAGATGGTCTAGGTCTACTTAATCCTTCCTCACTGGTGGGAGGGGACAGGGGATGGACTAGATGACCTCTTGAGGTCCCTTCCAACCCTACATTTCTATGATTCTGTCATTCAAAGGTTGTGGGAAATACATACCCACAAATTAGGTAATATCTTTCTCTGTGACTCTAAGATAAATATCAGCATAGCTGAGATCACAGCACTTGCTGCTTCCTGGATAGAAACCAATATTTTAATCATATAGTCAGTCATTCATAGCAACATGTGAGTAAACAGAAGTGACTAGCTGGAATAATGCAGCCCTGGCAAACTCCCTTCCTGACCTCTAGGTCCACTTTTGTGATGCTGCCTTGCTCTCCTCACTGCTTTCTTGTCACAATAAGAATGCATAGCTGGTTAACCAGCTCCACGTCCCCAGTTTAGTGTTTTATAGGACAAACCATTCAAACCAGTTATTTACTGTAGCCCACAGCAATTGTTTGTGCTCTGTTGCTCCCCCCCCACCCACATTAAACATTTTCAGACTGAGTGTCTGATCTTGCCATGTTATTCTAGTAGGGTTTTTTTAAGCTTCTGTTTTCTTCTCTTCCCTCATTATGCTGATGCATTTCCGTTCTACCGAACTGAGTGAGATTTATCAGTGATTTGTTTGTCTCCTCCAAACCAGAAATTTGTTTGAGAAGGGAACAAGAGCTGCCTTATATTAACACAGCTACCTGTTGCCCAGTTGTCAACATGCAATTTCAATAAGCGTCAATATGAAGCTTTTATATCATAAAATTTGACGATTGTCAAAGTTGCTAGACTGATAGCACTGAGCGCTGAAGTCCTCTGTCTAGTCAACATGCAGCTCAGGGAACTGAAATGCAAGCTTCCCCACGCTTCCTCACTAATGTGTCTCAAGTTTTATCTGGAGGATCCACTTCAAGTGGTGAGAACCCACTCATTCGTTGGCCTCTGCCAAAACAGGAAGCCATCCTAGCAACCACAGGAAGTGACCTCTGTCTCAGTTATCAGACTATAAAAAGGATGGTGGATAAAACATAGTTAAGAGTTGCAGTAAGTGGAAGTCTCTGGGCCAAATTCTGATCTCAGTAAACTCATATTTATATAGATCTGAGGGCAGAATTTGTCCCCCACTATGACGGCTATTGTTCCACAGTACAGATGGCAGTAAGGTTTGGTTGTTATGGGCCTGATCCAATGCCCATTATGTCAAGAGACTCCTATTGACTTCAGTGGGCACTGGATGGGAGCTGATGTGAAAGTTTAACCCACTGAGCCATCCAGAATCCCCACTGCCTCCATCCACACAGAAAATCAGAGCAGGCACCATATTACCACCAGGAGCTCTCATCTATTGATTTTGTTGACAACACTTTATATTTCCGTGCTCAGTGTTGACTGTTCTTATTTAGCAGAGGCCAAAAAAATCCCAGACAAGGTTTTTGGTAAAGGTTATTGTACTTCCATTATTTCTTCACAACAATCATATGTATCAAGAGTCAGAATAGTATTAACTATTCTCTCTGTTTCAGTCTCCTGGTCACTGGTGCTACTCAGGTTTTTCACACATCTCATCTTTGTCAGTGTGCCTCCTTGGCACATCTCATTAGGGTTCAGTTAAACATACTATATTCCATTCTTTCTGCCATACTGTAAAGTCTTTGCTTTCTCCTTTCTTTTTTTTGCAAGCCAAATCCCAGACTTACCAATTGATATAAAGAGCTGCACAAAGGAAACCATTTGCAGTGCACACAAACAAGAAGTTTTATTGGTCCTGCAAAACCCAGGAGCTATGCTATGTATTCGTGAGCACCATCTACCGACACTTCCACTAGTAATGATTTACATGTATGCAGATGTCTTTCATAACAGAGTTTCTAGTTCTAGATTCCTCCCATCCTGATTAGTTTTTAACACCTCAGTGGAAGCTTTGTTTCTTTAGTGTGTCCTGAAGTAGTATTTTTCCTTGGCACAGAATATGCAGATGAGAAAAGAGATTGTGAACCAGAAAGTAAGAGCTCAGCATTCCACAAGAAATGTGAACAGATAAGGCTAGCTTTATTTATAGTAGTTAGTTATGCCAGTTATTGCACCCAGAGGCACCAATCAGCTTGTTAGGTGTGACTAAAAACATAGTTCCCTGCCCCAAAGAGGTTACAATTTAAGAGCAGCATACTAGTACAAAGGATAGGGGGAAGGGAGATAGACCTATGCATGTCCCCCCCCACACCATACAGTGTGTGGGGGATATATTTTGTGTGCATCACCTTTTCTCAGCTGTCCTTCAGTTTAGGCATTATTGGGGAAATTAATCCGTGTGCTGGTGATAGGGATTGAATGAAGATTGCTTGGCCCCCTTTGCAGTCTATGGCTCATTTAAACTGAGGTTCCCACTATCATAGCCCTTATAGAGTTTGTAGCAGCAGAAATTTACTAGGATTTAGGGCTGACCCAGTCAAGTGGTCCCCTGCCCCAGATCTGCTCTCTTGGTCTGTTCCCAAAACCCCCTGGCCTGCAATGCCTCTGCCCACCACAGAGGTTCAGCAGAGGCAGCACAGAGCTGATACTGCATTTGGGATACTGGTCCTTTGCACTGGTGAGGAAACAGAAACCTGCCCTACACAGCCAGCACAAAGAGGCCAGAAGGCAGTGTGATAGAACCAGGCCAGTTGGGAACAGCAGAGTAGTCCTATTGGTATCCAAGAAGTGGGCAGGCGAAGCCCGCCCACTGCTAAAGGACCTCCCCACAGCCTAAGGGGAGGATCCACAGGACTGTGACACCAAATAATTGCAGGGGACAACTAATGAGAAAACCAGGATCGGGAGTGAGGTCACAGGGCTAAACGAAGGGAGCCTGATGAGGACACCGAGCAGAGAACCCCAGACAACGCCCACTGCTCCTCAAAGGCATCAAGGGAGCCAGTGGACGCCGCCCAGAGGAACTCTGCCCGGATGCGTGAATGAACGGAGGAGTGGAAATAGGCCCCACAGTCGCAGGAAATCCCGTTGGCCAACCTCCTCTTCCTTGTTTTATAGATGGCTAGTTTGGCCAGGGCCAAGAGGAGGTTGACAAGGAGATCCCACGACTTTGTGGGGCCATGGATAGGGAGTGCGTAGATAAACAGGTGAGGGGAAAACCAAAAACGCAACAAGAGATCCAAGAGGAGCCAGAACAGGGGCTGCAACCTGGCGCACTCTAAATAAATGTGCGCCAGGGTCTCCTTCATGCCGCAAAAGGGGCAGGTGTTGGGGACAGGGGTAAACCATGCCAAGTACACGCCTGTGCTCATAGCCCCGTGAAGGAGCCGCCAACTGACATACCCGGCAGGCCTCGGGACCAGGGCAGGGTATAAGCTGGCCCACCGGGGCTTCTCACCCTCGAGAGGTGGCAGGAGGTCCTGCCACTTTGTATCGGGGCGGGACACGAAGGTGAGGCAGTGAAGAGTGTGGAGCACAAGCGTGTACAGATGTTTTCTCGGTGCGGTCTGGAACAGAACCGGCTGCAGATTGTGCAGCTGGCTTGCAGTGAAAGGGCGGAGGGGCCGATTGGGTCCACGGGGCAGGGGCCCGATAAAAAGGTCCATGGGGCCTGGGATGGAGGGTGGGCGAGGTGTGCCCTCTCGCAGGACCCCGTCGAGGTAGGCCCGAGCAGCGGGCAGCAAAGCAGCCTTCACCTCCTGAAGTACGCGCCAGAGCGTACGAGGTCTGGAGAGCCCCATGCGCTGAGCGAGCGTCAGGGGATCCAGCCAGTCTCCTCGGTCGTAATCCAGGAGGTCTCCGACCCTGGTGACTCCCGCCAAGACCAGCCTCCGGCGCACTGCGGGGGACTCCGCCACCTGCACATGAAGCTGGGGGTTGTGTAGCGGGGCTCCGTGAGGAGATCAGCCCCCACGGTCGCCACTATGGACCTGGTCGTTGAAAAGAGCTTCCAGGTCCGGAGGAGGTCTTGGTAAAAGACCGGCAGCCCGGAGAGGTCTCATGGAAGACCCCTTGGATGGAGGAAAGGAACTGCCGGTTGTATCGGAGCCCTCAGAAGTGGCGGAGGAAGACGCTCCTCCGTCTGGGCAAGGGGCAATCCCTCCGGTGGGGGTGCCGGTGGGTGGCGTGGGGTGCCGGTGATGACAGGGCTGGCACCGTGCAGGGCTCAGGGGTCCCGGACGCTCCTCCGTGCTGGGCCAAGGGGAAATCCCTCGGATGTGCCCCATCGCTCGGCAGAGGTAGCACCGGGCCTCCCCCGTCGATAGTGCACCGGGTAGGGGCCCCCTGGTTAGGGGACCAGAAGGACCCCGAGCGCCCCCTGCCCGCGTGCTGGTGGCAGTTGAAGCTGCACTTGCCGCGGAACAGAGACGTGACCGGAGAGGGGTCCTTGCAGCCAAGGGAGAGGGCTGATGCGGAGATGGGCGCCCAGGGCAGAAAGGGCGGGCAACAGGGCAGCATTGGGCAGGAAAGGAGGACGATGTCAGGACCAAGCGGACCCCAGGTCTTCCATCGGCTCCAGGGGGACGAACACGCCCCCACCCTAGGCCCCTCTCTACGCCTCCTGTGCGGCGGCCTTCTGATGTGAGGAAGAAGACACCTTCCCATACATTTTGGAGGCCGCCGACGTGCCGGTGGGCCCACCACCCTCGCCAACGCCCACGTAGTCTCACGTGGGGCGAGGCAGGCACCAGGAGGCAACGGACGCCGTGTTCCTGGTCAAGGTGGGAAAGGGTCCCCGCCGCTGTAGATGGTGGTGGAAGCGGTGTCGGAGGAGCGGCGGCAGGCGGGAGGCCGCTGCCACCTGGGTGTACGCCCTGCGGGGCCGGGGAGGGACACCCGCAGAGTGGTGGAGGAATAGCCGGGCAGGGATGCCGCACGCGGCGAGCGGGGCTGCGGCGCAGTGGGGGCCAGTTTCTCGCATGGAGGGCCTGGCCTTTTGGTGGGCCCTTACCTTCTTCCCCCGACCCTTGCCACCGGCTGGGGGAGCTCCCCCGAATCGAAGGGGAGGGACGGTGCAGCAGCGGAGGTCTCCCGGCATCGCCGTGCCAGTGCCCCAGAGGGGTGGAGGTAGGTGGATCGCAGCGGCGGTTGAGGTGGAGGCTAGGGCAGTGCACGGGGGCAGGTGGAGGAGGGCAGTGGGACATCGCGAGGAGTCTCCCCCGCTGCATCCCCCGCCATACGAGAGCAGGGAGGGGGAGAACAGCGAGGGGAGGGGAAGGAGAGGAGGCGACCCCCTCCCCGCTAGGCTGCAGGCAGGGAGGAGGGCGCCAGAAGGGAAGGCTAAGCGGGTGTGGGGAGAACAAAGGACCTAGGGGTGGAAGATGACAGGCACCGACGAGAGGGAGTTCCGGCTCCTCCAGTTGCCACTGGGGGACTAGGGGGACAATGGCGATGGGCGGGTGCAGTGAAAGGGAACCAATGGGGGGAAGGCACAGCGCATGGGGGCGGGTGGGCGCACGAGGGAGGGACCAATCAGGGGCTGGGGGATCACAGGGTGGGGGGAGAAGGGCAGGAGCTGGGAATGGCGCAAGAAGGGACCACGGGCGCAACTGAGGGCTGGGGCAGAATAGCAGGCCAGGGGAACAGGCGAGGCAGACAAAAGGATAGGGGCTAGTCCAACGAAGGGCTGGGGTGAGGTGTAGTAGTGCGCCACAGGCATTGCGCAAAAGTCAATGGTTGGCTGCTGCTGCTGCAGGCCAAACGATGGAATGGGCGTGGTGGGTCAGGCGAGCGCTCATCCAGGGCAGGGTCCAAAGGCGAGGAAAATAGCCAGCGGGAGTGGTGGAGGGGGGCACGATGGTGGTGGGGTGAAAGGGAACAGATGGACAGGGGGCAGGCTCCCGCACACCCCGGGTGTCCCAACAGACACAGTCAAACCCCCACACAAGAGCACAGTTCAAAAAAGGTCTCAGTCAGGATACCCTCCAGTGAGTCTTCACCGGTCTCCCAGCGGGACGGTCCTCCTCCTCCTCCACCTCTCCAGGCTCAACAGCTCGCAGATGCCATAGCAGCCCAGCAGTCCAGGTGGTGGTGGATGGTGTCCATGCAGGGACCCCTCTCAGAAGATGGTGGTAGTGGTGGAGTGTCCAGTAGCAAGGGTGGGCTTGGGGTCTCACTCTCCTCCTCTTGGGATGCAGGCCGAGCACCCCCCACAAGGGGTGTAGGTGGAGTAACAGCAGCATGAGGGGGAACTATCTAGCCAGCCAGCAAGCAGTGCAAGGACAAGGTGTTGGGTAGGTGTGTCTAGCCTAGCAGGAGCATTGGACGCAGCAACAGCAGGAGGTGCCCGTGCCAGCTAGGACAAGCAGCAGCAGCCCTTCTCCCTCTCTACAGCAGTCGTGGTCTACTGGACCTCAGGGGACGGGGCGAAGCCGCACTTCTAAAGGCCTCCCACAGCCTAGGAGGTTCCCAAGGTGCTAGGAACACCAAGTAATTCCGGCCGCGGCCGCGCATGAGACAACGATCGAAAAAAACAGTGAGGGGAGTCTAGATCCAGGGCTAACTAGGCGAACCTGATGGGGCACGAGCACGAACCCCTGACAACGCCCACTGCTCATCAAAGGCGTTCAAGGGGCAGCCGTGGACACTACAGAGGAACTTGTCTTGGATGCCCCGTGACGGATCAGGGACGGAATGGCTCCACAGTCGCAAGAATCCCATCGCCAACTCCTCTCTCTGGTGCTATAGATGGCTAGTTTGCCGGCAGGGGGTTCGATAGGAGATCCCGGACTTTGTGGGGCACGGATGGGGAGGCATAGAGTAAAAAAGTGAGGGGAAAAAGTGCAACAGAAACGCAAGAAGATATTCAGAGAAGCCGGAACTACTGGGGGGCAGGAACTCGTGCACAATGGTCATCCTTTTTGCCAAATAGGGCTCGGGTTGAGGGACAGGGGTGAACCATGCCAAGTACACACCGTGCTCACGGCCCCATGAGAAGAGCCGCCAACTGACATCCCGGCAGGGCCCGGGACCGGGGCAGAGATACAAGTGGCCCACGGGGCTTCTCACCTCGAGAGGTGGCCAGGAGGTCCCACCATTTGGTATCGGGGCGGGATGCGAGGGTGAGGTCAGTGAAGGTGTGTGGAGCCGAGTGTGTACAGATTTTCCTGGCGCGGTCGGGAACAGAACCGGCTGCGGCAGTCGTGCGCCGGCTTGCAGAGAAAGGTGAGGGGGCCGATGGGTCCACGGGAGGGGCTAAAAAATGTTCCCATGAGGGCCCGGGAGGTGGAGGGTGGGCGCGGGCGTGCCCTCTTGTAGGACCCGGTCGAGGTAGCCCGAGGCAGCAGGCAGCAAAGCGGCCCTCACCTCCTGAAGTACGCGCCAGGAGTATGAGGTCTGGAGAGCCCCATGCGCCGGGCGAGCGTCAGGGGATCAGCATCTCGCGGTCGTGTCGAGTGAGGTCTCCGACCCTGGTGACTCCCGCAAACCAGCTCCGGCGTCACTGCGGGGACTCGCCCCTGCACACGAGCTGGGATTGATGTAGCGGGGTCCGCAGGAGTCGGCCCCCACCGGTTGGCCGCACGCCTGGTCGCGGAAAAGAGCTTGTCCAGGTCAGAGGAGGTCCTGGTAGAAGACCGGCACCCGGAGAGGTCTGTCGGAAGACTCTCGGTATGGAGTAAAAGAGTGCCGTTGTTATCGGAGGCCTCGGAAGCGCGCGGGGAAGGGCGTGCGCCAGTCACCTCACGCGGAATTACCGTCACCATACAGAGCCTCTGTGGCTGTGGAGCGGGAGACACGGACCAGAGTGCGTAGCACTTTTAGGCCTCCCCCTTCTCCAGGTGGCAGGCTGGGACCCCCGCAGTACCAGCTGTCGTCCCCTGGCCAAAAGACTCCAGAATTGTTGTCCCGAGGTGGGAAGGAATCGGGGAGGGACCAGGTTGGTGTTGAGACCGGTACCAGTAGCATGGACAGGACCAGATTCATAAGCATGTTCCTCCCTCGAGGGAGAGCTCCGGAGTAGTGTCCTGGTCCATTTCCGGGAGCCACTCCGCATAACACGTGCTCCTATCAGTGCAAAAATAGATAGTGCACATTTCTACTGTTCACCTCGGACGAACATATCGGCAATGGCAGAAAGGTAACGCTTCGTATAAGAGAAGGCCCAGACATCTCTAGACGCAGAAACGAGAATGTTTCACCTGAAATGCTCACATGAACAGGCCTTAGTTGGGAGCTTCATTGGACGTCATCCTTAGTCCAACCTGATCTCTGCTCCGGCGGCCAACTCGAAGCCAGAGGCTCATTGGAGCCCAAGTTGCGTACCACCTGGCAGATGTTTCGAGAAGAAGAACAGGCGTCTAATTGTAGTTCTGGCCTGAGGTTCCTTGGGAAAAGACGCTCTTCGAACCCACTACGACCAAGATCGGCCTGGGCCGGAGCTGGAGCAACAGAGCATGTCGTGGCATACGCCTGACTGGACACAAGCCGAGCTAGTCCTGCTCTCGCTGCCAATGACCTCCGTTCAAGCAATTAACCGGCTCGAGAAGGCATGTGTACGTTCTGGTAAAGGTGGTCCTTCAAAACCCATGGCGCTGTGTTAACTTCCAAAGACACCCCTGGCAAAGGGGGAGGGTGGGGAGCAGGTTGGAGTCCATACGCTGACCTCGCCGACAGGTGGGACACTCCTCCTGGCCGGCTTACTGATCTCCTTTCTAATGCAGTCCCGAAGCGCAGGCCTCATAAAAGTCTGTTTGCTCTATAGGATGCCATGCGTGATATGTCAGGAAAGGCGGTCAGTTGTGAGCAGGTGCTCTGAAGACCAGAATAACTGCCGATCGATGAAGACATTGTACAGTACCCTGTGGGGAACGTAAAACCTAGACGCAGCCAGGTTTGAGTGCGCAATAAGCAAACTCGCGTACGCGGAGTACTTGCTCTAGGAGGATTCTGGAAGTTCCTCTTGTTCTGACTTTGCTGTTGTGAATCAGGCAAGTGTTAGTTGTCCTACGCGTCGAATTATTTTCGAAAATGACATAGGCCTTGTCTCTTGTATGCTTAGGAGACGTAAAATTTAGCAGGATAATTTGCTTCTCATTTACATATTCAGTATATAATTCATATTTAGCAGGCTAAAATCCGTCGTGCCCAACAGAGACTTCACTTCTCGGCTTCTACGCCTTTACAGCCAAAATTCTCCAGAAAAACGCTTACCCGGCATCGCGCAGCATGACCCCTCATGTATATACTAAATGGCATGTTCAGGTAGCCACCTTTGGTTTAGAATTGTGGGTGACAGTTATTTTGTGGGTAGCTGTCGTGGAGTACTACGCCACCCGGCTCCTCGAACCAGCATCATGGTCAGAGAAGGCTTTAGCGCTACCTCCGCTACGCCTCGGGACTTCTCCTTTTCTTCCCACTCCTATTGTAGTCCCTGTGGCTAGTAGAAAGTTGAGATTGGAATGTGGAATTGCAATTACTTCAGCGTGTCAAAGTTGTGGAATCATTGGTTCCGCTCGCTTACACTGTTAGGCATTAATATAATATATTTGCTGCGGTCAATGACTACATAAGTGCTTTAAATTCTTCGCTAATGAAGAGAGAGAAGGGCTAGAATGAGATCTTCCACATGTCTCATATACATAATGGAAACTTCTTGGCCCAATTCATAATTGAGTGACCTTATGGTGTGGGTTTGCGCGCATGAAGCTGAGGCCTGTTCTCACAGACACATGGCCCTACTGTCATGGGATACTACGCCCTAAGTGACGTTTGGGTCAGCCCGTCCATGCGCGCTCAAGGGGAAAGGAGAGTTTTGGTTAGAGAGGTACAGATGATTTAAATGGGTCCAGTCGCTACGAGGGGGCTTCTGAGAACTGGCCATGGGACATGTATTGTGCTGGAGTTATATGGGGCAGCTCATTAACCTCTCGGTTCTACCTCGTTGTCACCACCATATGCTGACGCCATTCAAGTTAGGGTAGCGATGTCTACGTACCCAGCGTGCCACTCTAGCACAGTATTTGATTTTTCTGAGGAATTCTCGCGTTCATGTAATTCCAGACGGCGATGAAGTTTACGCAAGAGTATGCACATAGATCTAGGACTCCTGTCTGATACCATTCGGCTCCGACATCTTCCGCTCGATGCCGTGAGGGGTTTGCGGCACATCTGTCGCGGTTTCCGCCAGGAGGTGCACGAATCGAGTGTTGTTTGTTGGGTTTCTCTCATGGCGTCCTCATACCATGCTTTCATCCAGCGGTGTCAGGTAGCGTGTGTAGCAACGTAGGGCGGTGAGGACTGAGTTTGCTCCTCAGTCCATCATCTCTCTACCTAAAGTGTCGCGAGCTTGCGCAATGCGCTGTTTGGAGGAGCACGGCAGTTTACCTCAGGGACTAGGCGCCAGGGGCCAAACTCCGGCCCTGGTCTGTGGAGGGGCCTTGGATGCTTCTGCTTGCCACTTTTCTCCGGCTAGCAAGTGCTCCCACATGAGGGCACCATGGCTTCCCTCCCATGGTGCTGGTGGCAAGGCAGATGGCCTTCCAAGGCTGCCCAAGAACTCTCCTGTTTTAATGGCTCTCTTCGCCGCGGATCCCCTTCCGTGTTTGGCTAGAAGCCCTGCGGGCGGTAGTTGCAGCCATTGTCGAGAGGCAAAGAGTCACGGCATGTGCATAGCTCCCAGTCACCGCAACACATCTGCCGCTGTCTCGGCCTTGGTTAATAGGCATGCCTTTCTCATGCCCTTGCGTAGGCCAGCCAGAACTCCCGCTGGGATAGAGGGAGGTAATATATACTGAGGAGCTTTTCCGCCACGAAGCCTGACCGCACTCCCTCAGCCAAAACTGATTACTACTTGTAGTGGTCCATATTTAGGGCCTCAGGACATTGGCGCGACCCTGGTCTTCATCGTCCGTCGAACAAGAGACGGCATGCTGATCAACAATTTTTTCAGAGACGTGCTGTGGACTGGTGGGATAGCACTGGGAGGTGATATCTGAAGGGGCCGGCCCAAACGTGGAGGAGTGGGCTCGTGAAAGGTGTAGGACTTGACAGGTTAAATGCGGCTCCAGCAGTCGCTCTGGCAGTACCCCTCCCTCCTTCGCGATCGAATGGACGCTCCATTTTTGAGCTCCTACTGTAGACCTCATCAGCCGTTTGCGACGTCCGCTGATGAGCGATCTGTAGCCCGTGTGGGTGTCTGGAGTTTTGTTATGTCGCAAGCCCGCGACGCACTCTAGCGTTCAGGGATTTCGTTGCCGTTCTGTCGACAATACGTGCCAGCGTTACGAATGTGTCATGTTTCGAAGCCGGAGCTCCAGGCCATGCTGTCTCTCCCGGTCACTACCAGAGCGATAGACCGTAGATCCCGTCTTCTCCCCGTCTCCGGATCTATGCTGGAGCTTAGGATTTTTGTTAATCGTCCATTTCAACCTCGCCCATCGCCAGCCGACCAGGCTCGCCTGATCAGAGTCCAGTCCGGAACGTCCAGGGACGCGGCAGGGAAATGTAATTCAAAAGTCCCTACCTGATGAAGAAATGCACTCTCGCGAGGTCTCTCTCCGCATTCTCGCGTTGTACGCTGGCCGTCAGACTGCGTAGACTAAGATCTAACCCACAAAGCCAGCGTGTTCTCAGAATGCGGCTGGTACAGCGAGATGCAGCCAGGCGGGGGCTCTCGGGCTCGCACCACAGTCTCGTCTGCGCGATGCCGCCGGAGGGCCAACCCAAGCACCTCGTAAGAGTCGTATCGAGTTGTCCGCTGGGCCACATGCCCGATAATACCGCAAGTGAGTTGACCTCACTCAGCTAGATAGCAGACTGAATCGAGAGTTGTGCTAAAATAGACCCCATCCCCCCACTCCGCCATGCCAGCTAGCGCTTACTACCGCTCTCGGTTCCGTGAGATGAGCGGAGTTTACCTGTTCACTACATCGGAAATACTCATATAGGAGGCTCCTGCCCTCCTTCTCTCAGACTAGGAAAGAGAGCCCTGGCTCCTGCGGAGGACTATCCTTACCCGGCCTGTGTACTCGGATATTGTAATGGTCTCGTACGATACGTTCGTGGCAAGATAGGACGGTAGCTCTACGCGAGTTCGCGCTTAAGGGTTAAGAGGTCTGGGGGGGTCTCACTGGCAGACACACTCCACCTCTGTGGATATATCGGCACTTTTGTCAACGCCGAAGTATTATCACGTCTGCAGCCGACTCAGCCACGCTAGGTGCCATGTAATGAGGTTACACCGGTAAGTGAGAGGCAGACCGCTCTGCTCTCTCTGCAGGACTGACTGGCAGACTGTATGTTTAAGTGATACGATTGCCAGCTTTTGGGGCTGCTTGGACACGGGTCTCCCGCTTTACTGCCCGGCCGATGAGGGCCTCCTCCACACGTCCCTTGATGATGGTTACTCCTCGACGGTCATGGATCCCCCACATGTGTGAACGAGTGTGCCAAGACTTTTAGACACATTGTTTTACAGGGACTCTTACATGGGGAATTAGCGCTTCGAGGAATCTCCTAAGCACGGAGCATCTCCCCTACGCTCAGCTTCATTGGGGTATGGGGTTCACTGATCTAACGATGACTTTCTCCCCGCAGTGGTGCTTATCCCTATATCAACGCTCCCCCTGTGGTTTTTAATAAATGCCTGACCCAGGAGTGTTTCGTTCAAAGTAGTGGATGACCATGGAAATTATATTCTTTGGATGAGGTTGATCCGTTAATACATTTCTCCGGTAGAGGGGAGTAAGCCGACATCTGACGGGCCCCGCGGCATGGTAGAAAAGACCAAATTCCGATTAGTGTTCGTGCCGATTGGAATACAGATTCTCGTAGGTGGGCATAGAACATCGCTCAGAATCCAACTCAGTCTTTTTGCCCACTCCCCAGTATTATACCAACAGGGTATGATTACTCAGGATGCGTGTGCAGTTTAAGTAAGAACACAAGCAGCCTTTGGATGAAGGATGAAGAGTGGAATCGCAGCACTATTACTAGCCTAACGGTGTCCTGCAGGTGCGGCATTCCAAGATATTTGGGAAGACACGGGACAAGACTGTTCGTGTCGTAATAGGGAGGTGGAGGGGTATACATAGACTGGCGACCTCACCATGAGCAGAATCAGGGGTAAGGGGGCTTTATTCTGGGAGCCATAGGCACAGTAGAGGAGGTCATGCAATGCCAGGCAGGGGACTTCAGCATACGTGAGCAGAAGCGAAGGGAACATGGCGTTAGAACACTTACCTTGGGAGAGCGGCCAGAACGCTAGTGACATTATCAAACCTTGGGCCACCACATAGGATTGGAAGAACAACCAGCCATATAATATAAGTGTGGCCACCTCACTGGATTGAGTCTCAGAATGGGATCTGATCGAACGAGAGAAGACTGAGAGGAATGTGGGAAATCCTCTCACACGAAATTTCTTGTGTGTCTGCTCTAAGTCAGCCTGTATTTCATTGTGTTGCATTGTCTCGTTGGCACGACTCGATAGCTCGCTCTAGAACTCAGCTAGGATCTCATCTCATTTCATCAAATAGGTCAGACTTGGGTGAGACCACATATTTTATCTATCGATCTAGATCATGTAGCTGACCGGTCCTTTCCCAGACGAACTGCGGCCAGATGCTCGTCCCAGAAACCTCTTCGTACCACATAACAATCTTATTGCTTTATAACAGAGTCCTCCGAACCTCCATGTATTTTGAGCTTTGCTTGTAAAATTCCCTTCAATAATTGAGATTTGATGAATCCTGACGAATGCACAGGAACAAGGCATTCTCGGCACCCCGATCAATCGCGGACCCCTGATGTCCCCATTAGCAGCATGCAGAGGAAAGTTGTATAAGCCGCAGAGAAAGTACCTCTTCACGGTTGCTGCCAATCCGCTGCTGCTGCGCATAGTGAGAAATTTGTATTCGGGCGTTTTTCATAAATATCCCTATGTGTTTTCGCAAACCAGTCCTCCGGTTGGGGTAATGGTGGTGGCAGTAGCGAACCTGGTAATGTAGATTTTCTCCGAGAGGGCGGACACTCGTCAAGGGCCCTGGCTAGGTGTTCATTGTCGCCTGCCTTCCTGCGTCAGGCAGCGTGGGCAGTAGGCATCGACTTGCTGTTGGAAAATATGCCTGAGTCTCTCAGGTCGTCTCCCAAGTACTTTATGTTGGGAGTGATGTTCAAGTAAAGGTCGAGCGATACGGTGAGGATGATACGGCGATATATACTCTGTTAGGAAAATACACTTGCCTCTCTCGCGGTATGGGCGTAATTTGTGGACGTCTAGGACCATAGTGCAAGGTAAGAGCCCCTTATTTTGCAAGAACTGAAATGATCGTGATTCTCTTGTCCCTGGCTGCTCGACCTATGAGTCTATGAGTGTACATGAGTTCCCTATGTCGATTAGCGGCGTGCCCGCCCGGGGTGAGACCAATAGTTTGCTGGAGCCGATGGAGTCGGCCTTGACAAGTCCCATTCTCCATCCCTCACCCCACACGATCCCTGCGCTCTTAGACCTAGGAGGCAGGCCCACTATCAGTGAACCAGGAACCCTTTGGAGCTCGAGGATCCTGGTGCTCATGGCCTCCCTTCTCCGATGGTTGCTCTATCCGTGGCCTTCCACGTGGCCTTGCCCCCCTACTATTGCCTCTCTGTCCTCCCGATGACAGGCCTACTAGCTGGATTGCACACGTACGCAGTTTCGTTCTCCTGATCCCTGCTCGACCGACGTCCCGATTCACGACATGATTGTCCCGCCCCTGGGGAATGCCCCCCAGAGCAGCCTTAGGCAGTGTTATCTCTCATCTCTAGAGGGTGTCCCACACGCGCCACAGGTGCATAGCTTTGTTATCTCCTTCTGCCACCCCTGTTGAGAAGACGTGGGGAGTGGGTGACAGGGAGCGTGTGGTTAGGAGCTCGTCCTTGGCCCAATCTTTAGGCCTCTGGTCGAGGGCTGTACTCTCGCCAATGCCACTGGAACCGCACTTCGGCCGGGGCTGAGCACGTGTCTCGTGATCTCGGGCCCCTCCACTAGGGGAGGAGTCATAGAGACTCCCGCTCAGTGTTCCGCCGATACACTCTCCCCACTGGGTGCTGGCGGCTGAGAGAGCATAGGTGCCATGGGGCGTTTTGGACAACGTGTGCTGTACGTCCGTGGCTCCTCTGTAACTAGGTCCATGCATATTCCGCCATCCTAGCCAGATGGGGATTTCCATCAGTTCTTACGTGAGTGCTGGTCGCAGGGCCCTCAATCAGCTCGGCGGGTATTAGGGGAACCGTGGATTTCGCCCAGAGACTCTACTGCGAGTTCTCCCCAGGCTGCTATTCACTCTTAACATGTTGTACTCTTTAGTTACTCACTCGTAACGGGGTTGGAGATCAAGACATTGGGCAACTGCGCGGTCGAACTCAGAGGCTGTGAGTCTGGTAGCCATCCTCACGTGAGAAGCTATCCCCCTTCCGCCACCCCTATATGGCTCTAGAGCGAGCAATACATTTAGTCCAGCGTAAAACACAGCTCCGCGGCCCTGTTTAGGATTGAGGATCACTCTACTGGCTTATGGTGTCAGAGTTATCTCTCTCTTTCCTCTCTGACGCTTACAGGATGGTGGGGTATACTCATTTCTGGTACATTTCCATCGGTCAGGAGAACCCCCATAGTCTGTGAATACTCGGCCATCTGGCAAGAGACATAAGATGTTGACCAGGTCACTTTGGAGTGGGGGATGGGGTCTATTTTAGCCACTCTCATTGTCTGGGCAATCGGGGTGGAATAAAGGGAAAAGTGGCAACTAGTAGATGTCATCCTCTTATCGACCTATACATTAGAGCAAGACGGGACACGGACCGATAGAACGTGGGGAGCGAGTCGGCGGCTTAGGGCCTGTGCCCGGCCCTGCCCTAGTGCTGCACTCAGTCCGATGGTGGCTTGATGGGTAAAGATCTTGTCAACATCTACGCCCCGACGTTCGAGAGAACCTGGAGGTTGCAATTTTAACTCGATAGGGAGGAGTCCTCTCCTCTGTGGCTAACACCTGGCAGATCCACGTATGCCAGATGTGCCTGGCTCTTCCTTGGGTTCGGTGTACTCTGGTGTATACTTACCACATCTCCGTGCGAAGGAAACTGCTGGATCAGCGAATTGGTGCAACATCGGGACT
>NC_133769.1:345291567-345328653 GCF_003597395.2 Chelonoidis abingdonii
GACAGGATAGTCCTTTTATTTGTTTTTTTTCTTTATGTGCAAATGTGGAGTGTGCTGGACATATTTTAACTTGTATTGTCCTGCATAAGCGTTATCCATTGTATAAAGACTAAATGACCCGTAATATCTTACCATTCGATTACAATAATTTGTATTTTTTCTCTTTCTTTTTATTAAAAAGTTTTGCTTTTAGAGACCTGTTTGATTTTTAACTCGTTAAGCTCAAAGGTTGAGTCTGTAGTACCAGGGAATTTTGTGGAGGAAGAAGATTAGTGTGAATGTGGAAACCTGCTTTCTCTGTGTTTATCCTCTCTCTCCGAGAGCAGGATGGGGAAAGAGAGATCCCTTTGTGGTACATTCGGAGCTTGAAGCTGTCTATCTTCCTCGTTACCCAGGCGGAAGAATCTGTGAGAGTAAAAGCGGAAGGAAAAGAGTTTATTTCCTTGTTTAGGACTCAGGAAGATCTGATCTTGTGGTCCCCAGGGAAGGTTTTGGGGACCGGACAGCTATCAGGGCTCCACCCAATCCTGACTGTGGCGCGCTCAGGATCTAAAGTGGTATTCAGCTTGAGATTCTTGCTAGTATCTCATTTGGACACTAGGTTCATTTGGGAAAGAGACATGACCCCTGACCAGAGGACCAATAGGGGACAAGATACTTCAAATCCTGGTTAAGAAGAGCAAGTTCTTTTGTGTTTTTGGTGTTTTCCGTTGTTGTCTTGGGCTAAGAGGGCAGACTCCCCAGGCTTTCCCAATCTTGCTGAATCGTCTTTCATGTTTCAAAATTGTATCAGCCAGGCAAGGCGGATGTCGTCTGTGTGTGTTTTCTTAACTTGTAATGTGTTCTTTTTGCTGAAGATTTTTACCTCTGTTTGGCTGTAACTTTGAATCTAGCAGGGCGGCGTCCTCTGGTCATAGGAATCTGAATCTGTAAGGCATTTTCCATTCCTCTTTTAGAATAGTTTTACTTTTTTCTTTCTCTATTAAAGTTTTTCTTTTTATTGAATTGATTGATTTTTCCTTTTTTACATCCAAGATTGAGTCTGAACTCACCAGCATGGTTGAGAGAAGGGGCTGGTTAATTCCTCCTTGTTTTAAGATCCCAAGGGTTGGGATCGGTGTGATTGAAGCCTCTCCAGGCAACCCAGGGAGGGAAGTCTGGGGGGAAAAGGAGGGGGATGGTTAATGTCTCCTTGTTTTAAGACCCAAGGGGTTTGGGTCTGGGTTCCCCAGGGAAGGTTTTGGGGGAACAGAAAGTGTGCCACACACAAAATTCTGGCTGGTGGCAGCGTACCAGATTTAAGCTAGTAATTAAGCTTAAAAGTGTTCATGCAGGTCCCTGCTTTTTGTACCCTAAAGTTCAAAGTGGGGAAAAAACCTTGACAGCGTATACTGGAGCAAACCTAAATACATCCCAAAGGGGAAAAAATAGAATACTGTAGCTAGAGAAACATTACAACAATGAAAAACAAAGCTTGTTTCATGTCCCATACATAATGTACTAATACAAGAGTGACAGTGGTTACAACTTGATTTTAAATCCAACATGTTTAACTTTCCAAATAGTAAATGCACATGCATCACCTGCCTCTAATCCATAGATTCCAAGGCCAGAAGAGACCATTGTCATCATCCATTGTGACCTTCTGCATAACACAGGCCATAGAACTGCCCCAAAATAATTCCTGGAGCAGAGCTCTTACAAAAACATCCAATCTTGATTTAAAACTAGTCAGTGATGGAGAATTTACCACAATCCTTGGTAAAGTGTTCCAGGTTACACCTTATTTCCAGTGTGCCCATGTGTCCAGCTTTAACATTCAGCCATGGAATCATGCTATAACTTTCTCTGATATATTAATGAGTCATCAGCACTAATACAAGAATCCTCTGGCCCTTCACACAGGATACATGGATCTCCAGGGGATATGGGCTCCATGCCACATAGGCAGCATCTTCTCCCCTACCCACCCCACCTCCCAGGGAACTGCCCAAAATCTTGTTCCCTCATGTTGAACCCTCCACTCCCAGAATATCTCTGTTCTAAGCTCTTAGGTAAAGCTATCAACATAGCAGTAGCCCTATAGCTACTGACTTCTTCTAAATGAAGATATAACAAGTAGTTTTTCCACTGCGTTGCTACAACTACTATGACCAAATGAGAATAGATTTATAATATCAGATTGGGGAATGTAACCATTAAAGCTAAAGATAAATTATTATTGTTGCCATCTGGACTTTGTGAGAAACATCCTTCTGAAGCATGTAACGCATTTTCTACCAAAATAGAATTCAACGCAAAAGCAAACAAAAAAAGAGCTTAATTTTAACTAAATAGGAGAATAAACATTAATTTAGAATCTACAGCAGGGAGAAGTATTGACGCTAACAAATGCTATTTGCTCAAAAATATTCATGAAATCTTGTAGCTGTTTTTTAGCTTGTCAAGCGTATTGATGTAGTAGAATAGCTTCCTGATTATTAGTCCTTTTAGTGAAGATGGTGTAAGCCACATGATCTCAGATGTGAGAATGTTTTGATATTTCCCCCATCCAGCTCCCATAAAGAAATCGGGTTAACCTTGAAGCAGACAATTATTGCATTTAGCTAAAATGTATAACAGTGTTTTGGGTGGCTTCCTTGTGTTGTATATACAGCTGGTTGGGAACTTTGACAAAATATTTGTCAGAAAATGGCAAAGAGAGTCCAAAACCAACGATACTCTGACATTCACTTAGGATATGTGTGACACTCTGTACCTCAAAGTGGCACCCTGGAGCCCACATATTCACCATGGTGATATGAATATGATATGTTTTGTTTAAAGTATGCCTTATGAGGTATCATTTTAAAAGTCTTGATCTGTTGAACATGAATATTCTGTTGGACTGTCTGTGAAGCTATGAAGTATTGCTGTATGTGTCACTGAAATATGTTGTGAGGTTAGGAACACCCACAACCAGCCTTTCAGATACAACAATGGAGTAGACATTCATAGCCAGACGGTCATCAATGGCTTATCAGCACCCATTGAAGAAAGAATCCACTATCCCAGAGACTTCTCAGAGAAAGCATGTATGCAATGGAGACTGTTTGAGCAATGGGGACTGCCTGATCCTCATGTCACAGCAAACATCTTTCCAGCAAGCTGGAGGAAAATATAAGAGGGGAAGTGACATCATCACTTGGCCTTTCTCCTCCCCCACAGCTCAACAGCTGGAGGAACATCTGGAGAACAAAGATTTTGAACTGGAGATGGGTGGTCCCAGGTCAGAAATGGAGTCCAGTCTGTGTTTGAAGATCTGTAACTTGTTTGTACCATCTGTCAGGATGAGACCCTGCTTGATTCAAATTCTGTTTAGTTTGTAGAACTCAGACTGCAAATTTATTTTTATTTCTTAACTAACCAACTCTGATCTCTATGCCTGTTACTTATAATCACTTAAAATCTATCCTTCTGTAGTTAATAAATCTGTTTTATAGTTTACGTAAAACAGTGTTTTGGTTGAAGTGCTTGGGAAATCAGCTCAGTTTACAAAGGCTAGTGTGTGTCCTCTCCACATTGAGGGAGAGGTGGACTGGTAATGAACTTACATGGGCCAGGCTTCTGACTAGTGCAAGAGGGTACAATTCTGGGGTGCAAGACTGGGGAGCTGGGAGGAATTGAATGGAGCCTCTCCATTGTTGGTTCATGAGTGGCTGGGAGAGCATTTGTGTAACTCAGTTGGGGTGTCCCTGCCAGTGGATGTCTCTAAGTGCAGTACCTGCCTAAAGTTTGTAGCCTGACATCAGCATCACAATGAGAGAGCAGCCCAAATTGGTGGGACAGTGGGCTCAGCAGTCTTACAGTCCAGGTTGCACCTTGGTGACTCTGTCACAATATGGGAGAGCCATGCTCAAATCCCTGCTGTGCCTGATTTGGAGTGAGGACTTGAATGACTGTCTCCCACATTCAGGTGAGTGCCCTAACCTCCAGAGATTAGCTATTCTGGATGTGCTTTCTCTCCTGCCTCCCCCTCCACCAATTACGTGTAATTTACCTGTCACATCATAAGATTTTAGGGTAGGTATGAATGCAGCTCACATAAGTGTATCTGAGCTAGCTTTGATCTAGGAAGATCAAAGCTAACTTGAATAACAGTAGCACTGTAGCCATGGCAGCATGGGCGGATGGCACTAGCTAGCCACTGAAGTATATACCAAGGGTCCTGGGTGACGTTGGACTTGTGAGGCTAGCCCATGCTGCCACAGGCACACTGCTATTGTTATGCTTGCTAGCTTTGATCTAGCTAGATCAGCACTAGCTCAGGTATGCCTCCATGAGCTACAACCACCCCTCCTGATTGCAGTGTAGACATAACCAGACTGTTAAGAGTCACCAAACAGATGTTTGTTTGAGGAGGAGAGAGGGAATTAGTGTTCTGATCCTGAAGTCAGTGAGAGTTTGGGGAGTACAAGGCATGCAAAATTGGGTTTTTGATGGTGGTAAAGTGAGTCTGTGCCACTGCTCTTAGGCAAAGAGTATCAGGGCCATAATACAGATCCCTGAGGATGTTAAGCAGACAAAGCAACAGCTAGTGGATCCTCTGAGTTCAGATGGGAACTCAGAGGTCCCAGTGAAGAACTGAACCATTTTAGAAGAGTGCAGGAGAGTTGTAGAGTTTGTATGGGATTCTCTACGCAATTTCATTCTACTGAAAGAGCCAGCGCATTTTTGCCCATGTATATTAATGATGACAATCACAGAAGGCATTCTCCATTTTCTAGGGAACAGCTGATAAAATATTTTATGAAAATCTTTGAATGAAACAAGATAATTCATTGTGATGGATAGCTATTCTGTGAGATTCACTGAAATAGTGAGTCGTCATTTGCCCTCCAATTTATTTCAAATACAGCATAAATAATCCAATCTGCATCTGAGTCAAGTAAGCTTACAAAACGTACTTCATAAAGAAAGTTACCACAGAAACAGAAAATATTTAGTGAAAACCCATTGCCTCTGATTTTTCAGGGCTGACATTTGGATATTTGCTACGCCTTGCTTGCAAGAGCTGGTGATGTTTAACTTTTGTCAGAGTGAAGTAATGTTCAGATGTTCTCCAGACTGAGAACTTGCCTCCTTCTGCATCTTGTCACAGACACAAGGGGGTGCACCAGGAGGAGCAAGCAGGGGCATGGGCTTCCCCAATAATTGACGAGGGCACAGAGCTCTTCCAGCTCCAGGGCAATGGTGGAGAGACTGAGTGAGCATGCTCCTCTGACCCCAGTGCCAGCATGAGGGCACAGAACTCCTCTGGCCTAGCTCTCTCTCCCTGCTGCAGCCTAGGGCTGGAGGAGCTCTGTGACCCTGTCATAAACAGGTAGTTAAGGGTTAATGTCTCTTTTACCTGTAAGGGGTTAAGTAGCTCAGTAAACCTGGAACACCTGACCAGAGGACCAATCAGGAGACAAGATACTTTCAAATCTCGGCAGAGGGAAGCCTTTTTTATGCTTTTTGGGTTTTTCTTTGTTCTCTCTGGGGTCTGGGAGGGACCAGACATGTATATAGACTCTCCAATCTTCTGAAAAAGTCTCTTCTATTCAAATAGTAAGTAATAGGTAGAAAGTGGATTAGATTTATGTTTGTTTTCTTCATTTGCAAATGTGTATTTTGCTGGAAGGATTGCATCTCTGTTTGCTGCAACTTGTATTTGTGTTGGGGGGAGGCTTCTCTCTAGTGTCTATAAGCTGAAAGACCCTGTAACATTTTCCATTGTGATTTTACAGAGATAGAAAAAAAAGTAAAATTTTCTTTAATTAAAAGCTTTTCTTTTTAAGAACCTGATTGTTTTTTTATTCTTGTGTGAGACCCCAGGGGACAGGGTCTGGTCTCACCAGGGAATTGGTGGAAGAAAGGAGAGATGAGGGGGAGGAAAAGCCTGATTTCTCTGTGTTAGGATCATTGTCTCTCTCTCAGGGAGAGTCTGGGAGGGGGAGAGAAGGGGGGAAGGTGAATTCCTTTCTATTTTAAGATTCAAGGAGTTTGAATCACAGTGCTCTCCCAGTGTACCCAGGGAGGGGAGACTCTGGGAGGAAGAAAGGAGGGGAATGGTTTATTTCCCTTTGTTTTGAGATCCAAGGGGTTTGGGTCTGGGGGTCCCCAGGGAAGGATTTGGGGGACAGAAAGTGTCCCAAAACACTATATTTTTGGGTGGTGGCAGCTCTATCATTTCTAAGCTGGTAATTAAGTTTAGAGGGGTTCATGCAGGTACCCCATCTTTTGGACGCTAAGATTCAGAGTGGGGGAATCATACCTTGACAGACCCCCACTCCCTCTCACAGTGATAAATGAAGTTCAGGGGAGCTCCCTACTGTTCTCTACTTGATTTACCTGTAAAGGATTAACAAGCCCACAGGTGAAAGAAAAGGAGTGAGCACCTGACCAAAAAAGCCAATGGGAAGGCTAGAACTTTTAAATTTGGGAAAGAAACTTTCCCTTTGTCTGTTGTTCTCTGCAGGAGACACAGAGCAGAAACGCTGTGTAAGGTTTGAACCAGGTATGAAAATTCATCTTCCATACCTAGAAGAAATTATTTGGATAGAGAATGTTTAGACAGACAAATTAGGTTTATTTGTGGACTCCTCTGTGCTAACCCCTGATGCTTTTGTTCACTGGTAATCTTTAAGATGAACTCCCAAGAAAGCTAGTTGTTGTGCTTAATTTTTTGGAATTGCTCTTTCAAAATCTAGCAAAAACCTAAATTCTAGATGTATTTTCTTCCTTCCACCTTTTTTAAGAACAGGTTTGGATTTTTGGTGTCCTAAGAGGTTTGTGCACATGCTGTTTGATTAGCTAGTAGCAACAGCTAGTTTCCTTTATTTTCTTTTTCAGCTGGGCTCTGGAATAGTGGTGGTCCAGGTCCCCCCCATAGGCCACTGGGGAAGTGGCCTACAGTTGGACAGCAATAAATCCCCGGAAGGGGATAAGAACTACTTAGTGGCCTAGCTAGGGCCCGAAGGGCCTAGAGAGGGTGAAGCCATTGCCTCCAGTGAGGAAGCCCGAAGGGTACAGCTCAATACCAGGGCTTGGACTGTTTAAAGACTGCAGACACGCCTGACCAGAAGGGGTGCTCATGAGAGGTGGATGCCTTGTCATTACAATGACCCACGAGCAGTCACTGAGTTATGTGCTCTGTTTAAGATAGCTATAAAAGATTAAGCAAAAGAATACACTTGGGAGCAGACCAAGGAATCTTTCTTCAGGCAAGGAATTGACACCTAAACTCCTCAGCAACTGGAAGGCCTCTGGAAGCCCAGCTGGTGATCACTTGCAACAATCTCATACTTTGGATAGCTATAATGTTTAGGGTGCTCTGAACCTATTGCTGTGTGTGTGTGCACACTTGAGACCTAATGAAAAGTAGCTTTAAGTAAAAGCACTCTGGTTTGCATCAACCATTTATCAGATGGAGGAGCTGTGTCCCTACTGGCTTATTCCCAACATTGCCTAGAGAGAAATAGTCAAGTTACCACTGCTTTGGGTTCAGAAAACCCTGAGTAACATAGCCTCAAATCTTTTAGAACAAGAGCAAATCCAGCTCAGTTCTGAACATCCACCAGTCTTCCTGTAGGGTATCCTCACAATTTCCTTTGTTCCCAAATTCTCACTTACTTGTACATCACTTGCTTCTTAGGATCTAAAATGCTCCTCTCCACAGGCTGGCTAGCAGGCATATCACTGTGCAGGCAAATCTCCCTTCAGGCACACCTCCATCCACCTTGTTGGCCAGTCAGCCCTGAACTGAGCCAGCTCTTTCTTTTTATTCCCCCTCCTGGCTTGGCACTGGTTGCAGGTATAGTGGCAGTGGGGGGCTAGGCAGGCCCATAGGTACTCCTTAACCCCTTCTTTGCTGCTGTGTGTCACAAGGCCCCATCCCTTTGCCCATTATTCCTGCTTATGGCTAATTACAAATACGTGGGCCTTTTAAATGCTTAGCTATCCCAGGGGCATGATCCATCCCTGCTACTTACAATTAGCATCTCAAACTTGTATAGCAAAAGCACACGGGCTGTTGAGCAAGTGACTTTATAGGAGAAAAAGAGTGCTGGGAACCCAGGCAGCAACTTAGACAGGATTTCCTCTTCGTGCACTTGAGCTCCAAGAAGAGAAACCAGCTGATGGGCACCCCACTATTCTGTGGCCATGAGGAGGTGCAGTCTGCAAGCTTGAGAATTGACTACCCCCACCTAGACATGTGGTACAGCATGGATCTCAGGGAAATGCATGCTATCCCTTTGCAGAGCTCAAGTTATGGGCAGGGGCTAGAACATACTACAAGATCCCCAGCTCCAGCCAGCCATGTACCAGCAGGGCACACTTGAGTGCTTTACACTGATAAGCAGGTACCATAATCCAAGTGATTTCAGAACCAGATTTAAAATATCAGTAGAAGTTTGTTGTACCATTTCACACATAAATTCCTAGCCTCTTCAGCCCAAATCTACATATCTAATGTACAACATTAGTTAAGCCCGGAGGCCACCTTACAGCAGAAATGAACAAAGAAAGAACTTTAGTCAATATAACCCCATTTCATAGAAGGAAAGTGTAGTTTATAATAACGTTACCAAAATGAGATGAAAGGGGGCTGTTAATTTCATTTAATGCTCCAAGAGCAGCTAAATTTGATGTGCTTATCAGTTCATAACACTGCTGGTCAAAATTTGCATTTTCATATAAATCCCGGTGGTGAGAAACTAACATAGCCAACTGGTGAGAAGTGACACTTGAAAAAAATATGCTTTGTGAAAATCATGTAAGTGCTGCAGCAGTAAAATATTCTATGTTCTGTCCTTCCTTCCAGTCATCCAAGTACATTTATCCATAAACACCATAACTATCACATTTATTAGTTACACTTCTCCTTTTTTATTGTGTTTGAAATGCATTTCAGGACAATTAGGCTAATCTAACACTGACTTTTTTTTAGAAGAAGGTTTAAAAATCTGGTGTTCTGAAATTCCAGAACAGTTTGTTTATGTATCAGGGATACAGAGGGGAGTAACAGTAGCACAGAAAAAAAATAATTTTCACAAGTTAAGATTGATCTTCCCAGTAAAGCTCCATGCTTAAGTTCTCACCACTGTCCAAAAAAACCCCATTCAATAGAATTATAGAATATCAGGGTTGGAAGGGACCTCAGGAGGTCATCTAGTCCAACCCCCTGCTCAGAGCAGGACCAATTCCCAACTAAATCATCCCAGCCAGGGCTTTGTCAAGCCCTGACCATTAAACTTTAAGGAGGAGATTCACCACCTCCTTAGGTACCCATTCCAGTGGCTTCACCACTCTCTGCAGTGAAAAAGTTTTTCTATAATCAGCCTAAACATCGCCTCACCTGCACTGAAGAACCTTTACTTCTTGTTTCTATCATCTGCTAATCTACTGAAAACAGTCCAGATCATCCTTTTGGACTCGCTTTCAGGTGTTTAAGCGGCTATCAAATCCCCTCATTCTTTCTTCCGCAGAACTAAACAATCCCATTCCCTCAGCCTCCTCATAATATGTGTTCAGCTCCTATATTTTTTTTGCTCCGCTGGCTTTACCAATTTTTTCCCCAGCTTCTTGTAAGTGTGAGGCCCAAAACTGAATGTACCTCCAGATGAGGCCTACCAATGTGAATAGAGGGGAATGATCACATCCCTGCGATTCATGCTCGGCAATGCCCCTACTTATACAGCCCAAAATGCTGTTAGCCTTCTTGACAACAAGGGCACACTGTTGACTCATATCCAGTTTCTCGTCCACTGTAACCCCTAGGTCCTTTTCTGCAGAACTGCTGCCTAGCCACTCAGTCCCTAGTCTGTAACAGTGAATGGGATTCTTCCTTCCTAAGTGCATTTGTTTCCACACTTCCATTTGTAGAAAGAATTCACTTTGGATTTTGGGTAAAAATGAAAGTCTGTGTTGCCACAGGAAAGATGGTTTTTTTCCACTTTTCTTCAAAGGGAAAAAAAGTGTCATAACAGAAAAGTGTCTCCTCCTATAGCGCATCTATTATATATAAGATGTATATGGTGAATTAATCAAATATAGAGAAGGCTAATATGACAGACAAATATCAGTGGAATCTGTCATCAAGCAGCCATGTGTCCTGCAGCAGTCCACAACATGACAGATGCACTTACTCAGTTTCCCTCCTGAAACTGTCTTAGTGCAAACAGCCCTTGTGGGATTACTTTATTACAAAAGCATAGTCTCTGACAAGACCCTAAACACCTCTGTTTCTCACCCAAGTGCAAGCAATCATTAAACTCATTAGACCTCATCCCTCAACTCCCCACACTAATGCCTTTGACCAGGCCCAAATTATCAGTCCTCTCCTGGCCTTGTACCAGGGCATATACCCCAGCCCTTATAACCAGAGTGCAACCATGCTTTTCTCAGTGGGAACTCCCACAGCCTGTCTTCGAGGAGCATTCTCCCCAGGAGAGCATCTTTCACTCCTCCTAGCCCACTCACAGTTATTCTGGGACCAGCTCTCTGGCTCTAGAGATGTCAATGGCTAAGCGCCTGCACTGCTCCCCTGCCTTCAGCCCTCCCCTGCCTTCAGCCCTCTCCAACCATTGGCTAGGGCTTTAGGGCTTGGAGCCAGCAGACAGCTCCCTCTAGGTGTTCTTCTGCTTTCAGCCTTCTCCCAGGAACCACCTTCTGCTTCCCCCTGCAGCCACTCCAGTCTTCCGATCTCTAGCAGCTCTCAGTTGCCCTTCCTGACTGAACCAGCTCACTGGGACTCCCTCAGGTTGAGTCCTTGATGTTTTACAGCACCCAGATGCTGCCCAGCCCTCATAATTGCCAAATGGAGCACCTGCTGTGGCACAGGAGCACTGACCTACTTCATTTACTGGGGTCAGCCACCCTATGACAGCATCACAACAAAAACCTCGTATCATTAAAGGTCTTTACATCACCCAATACTGTAACAATAAATACAGACAACAAAAAAAGTTTGAAGAGCAATATTTAAGCACTGAAATCCATAGATTCACTAATGAAGAGACCACGTCCAGTTAAGAACAACTCAAGCTTCTCATTTTCACCACACATTCATCCAAGTGATACAAAACATTGAGGGGAGTGGTCCCTGTTCTGGCTCCTCAGGTCACTTGGATGACCAGTTAGTGTCATTATCTAAAAATGTCTTTGATCTTCAGCTAGCTAGGAAACTTCATCCCTCACTTCTGAAAAAGGACCTGGCCACAGTGATCCATGCATCTGTCCCCTTCAGGCTGCATTATTACAGTTCAGGGTATCTGAAGCTGAATATGAAGCCAAGACAATGCACAGGCTCCAGCTGGTATACATTGCAGTTGCCTCTCCATGGTTTCAATCCCAGTGGACACATCAGTCTCAAGCCCTTCCCCTGGTTCCCAGTCAGTTTCCAATGCCAGTTTAAGGCCTTGGTCCTTCTCTTTAAAGCAATTCATGGATCATTAAGACCAAATTTTCTATGGGAGAAGGAGATGGATTGTATTCTGGCTCATGCTTCACCAACAGCAAGATTAACTAAGGCCACCTATAAAAGAGTAAATTTAAGTTCAATCCAGTTACCCCTGTGCGTGAAGTTACTTATATAGATTAGTTTATGCAGGCTCAGGGCTTCAGTTCCAATTACTGATTCCAGTTCTGTTGGGGCCTTTACATGCTACTGTAATGCAAATAGATAAATGACACTTGTGATGATGTCATGACACACCGAGGTTATAATTTACACATTGAACTGGTGGTGTAGCATGCTGACAGTTAGTCAAACACTTTTCTTCTGCTGAGGAGGGCAAAGTTGATGTGAAAGTCAGCTAGATAACGAGCCCTGGACTCCAAAATACCATTTTTGCAGCAGGGTTTCACTTCAACCAGAGCCTGTTGTGATTTCATTGCTTCAATTTCAGAGAATTAGTCTTGGTTTTGAAAAATAAAAGATATGATCCTGCAACCTCAGGTGAGTAGTCCTTATTCTTACACGTACAGAGATTGACTTAAACAGTAATACTTGCCAGAGTGAAGAGTTCTCAGATAGGTTCAGACTATGCAATCTTGTCACAGAGTATCACTTACTCAACTAAATAGCCTCTTTGAAGTCAACAGGGCTACTTGCAAGAGTCAGTAATACTCTGTCTAAGGATTGCAGAATCTAGTCCATGAGAATGGGGTTTTCAAATTAGACTCTGTGTCTTAGTTTATTCTCTTAGTTCAGTTTTATGTCTAGAGTAGGGGTAGGCAACTTATGGCACAGGTGCTGAAGGCGGCACGCAAGCTGGTTTTCAGTGACACTCACACTGCCCAGGTCCTGGCCACCAGTCCGGGAGGCTCTGCATTTTAATTTAATTTTAAATGAAACTTCTTAAACATTTTTAAAGCCTTATTTACTTTACATACAACAATAATTTAGTTATATATTATAGACTTATAGAAAAAGACCTTCTAAAAATGTTAAAATGTATTACTGGCACATGAAACCTTAAATTAGAGTGAATAAATGAAGATTCGGCACACCACTTCTGAAAGGTTGCTGACCCCTGGTCTAGAGCAAGGAAAAGCTATCTTACTTACCAGTAAATCCAATCTGAAACTCTGATTTTTGAGTTTGTTCAATGCATTCTGCTATATACACTGTATCGCAATTCCTTCTTAGTATAGTCTTGCAACGTAGATGTACCTAAACATAGTAATTAGTGCAGAGAGAAAAAATGAGACCAAAATAAACAATATGGAGAAAAATAAACTCCAGTAGTTAGTGTTTTGTTTGCTTTCTTTGAAAAAAGAAAAAAAAAAGCAAACAAATTCCTCATTGGGGAAAAATCCCACTTAAATCTGAATTCCATTTCTTCTGCTTCAGCAACAATTTTATATCTATCTATTGTAAAGCCTACCAGCATTTAAAAATTAGTTGAGGTTGTGTGGCTATTACAAAAGGTTACATGAATAGATTAGGAGATGCACAGATGTTTATGGTTTTGGTTTATAGCTCTGAGACATCCCATTCTGGAGACGGTGTGTTCCAGTTCATTTTAACAGTAATTAGAAGTACCCCCGCAATGAGGTATTTCCTGCTGAAAACAACTTCATTATTTTGTGTGATTTTATTGGTTTCCTTTAGGGTGAAGAAACTACTGCTAATAGTTGTAATTTAATAGGAAAATTACTGAAGCAAGAAATATTCCACTGAATCTTAATGAGGCATTAGACAGAAGTTCCTTTTCCAAATAATGAAATAACAGAAGAGCAGCTACCTGAAGACGTTATCATATGAATACATTTAAGCTGGCATCGCAGAGCCATTTTGTTTAAATATTGTTTAAATAAAGTCATTAGGAAGCTATAGAGAAAAGGCTTGTCAATTTAACAAATTTTAAATAAATTTAGCTATGCCCTTGGTTATTTGCCCTCTGCCCCCAACACTGGTTTTAAAGCAAAGTCCTGTCAACAAAACTGACCTTTAGAAAAATTATCTTCTCTTTCAGTGAAAAGGGAGGTTTTTATGGCCCTCCCTCATTTATGGCAGGATCTTTCATGGTACTGAGCTTCTTCGATGGGATGCAGAGTACTCTCAGTACTCACTTATAGCACATCAGTTGATTGTTATGGTATGTCACATGCTATGAAGGAGAAAGGATGAACTCATGGCTCAGAACTGGATTTTGTTCTTGTCTCAGTCACAGACTGTTTGACCTTAAAGATAGGGTCAGAGTGTGTCTTTAGACGTGCCTGTCACAACCAGGATGAGGGTGATCAGACCCAGTAGTCAAAGCAGGAGTCAGATATCGGGAGATCAGAGTCCGAGATAGGCCAATCAGACGTCAGGAAGCAGGAGGGTCAGGTTACCAGTAGGTTGTGGTCATGCACAGACAGAAATTAAATAGCAAAGTCAAGGACACACCAGAGTTAGAAGCTGGAGCCTAGGGTCTTTTGCGAGTAGAGACTGCAACACAGAGGAACAGGCATCTGTGTAATTTCTCGGATAGCTCCCCTTCATGGCTTCCTGGTTTAAGTACTGGTATTGGCTACTGAGAAGCCACCACTCAGGTCCTGGTGGGCCGTACTTCCTGCCACGGCCAGTCTCACAAGATCCTCCAGTGGAAGCCAAATTCTTCAGCAAATTAGATTTATTGTCTGGATTTTGGGAGATTCCTTTGCATGTTGAGAGCTCCAAAATCTGTACTTTCACTACACCTTTTCCATATACTGCTTCCTAAGACTGCCTGTCAAAATATGGTTCGATCCAAAAGTATTTCATTGTACAGTGAGCCAGATGCTAGAGGGTCTAGCAGGCATAAAAGTGTATGTTGATAACCTCATAATTGGGGGCAGCAGGAACAACTGAGATGAATACTAGGAATTGTGAGAGCTGATAACCTTTAACTGAATAAGATCAAACCATGGAAACACATATTGGGGAGAGAGACTGCCCTCCGAGGGACTCTTGCCCAGTGAATCAGAGATTCAAGCAACACTGAACATGCTGAAATCTGAAGATAAAAAGAGAATTCAAAGGCTGCTAGGCATGGTGAATTATGTCAGCAAGGCCAAATTTAATTAGACAGCTTGCACCACTCACCTAAGTCATCTCTCCCACAACGTTATTGAATGAATGTGAATGTCAGAGCATGAAAGAGTTCAGTGATTTTAAAGCATCTTATGACATCAGCTCCAGTGCTGCAACTTTTGGGCCCACTGAAAAACAAACTCTTCACAGATGTCTCCAAGCGGGGGCTGGGACCAGCCCATTAGTGTCATGGAGCTGACTGATTGCCAGTCTCATATCCATCTGCAGCTACGACAGATGTAGAGAAGACGTATGCACAGCATTGAAAAAGACACTAGATCTGGCATCAGATTTCATAACTTTCTCTATGGTTGTAGCTATGAAGCAGAAACTGATCACAAGCCACTAATTACAGACAAAAAAAAGGGACCTGGAGAAGCACCACCTACGATTCAGCAACCTACTTTTGAAATATAGAAGTATGATGTGACCCTGACATTCCAACATGGGCGTCACTTAGTAATGGCAGAGACACAAGAGCATCTGGCTACACAGCCTAATGATCTGGAACAAGCAGTAAACATACATGTGATCATGAACAAAGTATTATGTGCTGTATCTCCAGATATGAGGGATGAATTGGAGACAGAAACCAGTAAAGATGAAAGGCTGCACACAGGGATGCAAGTGATAAGCAAAGGAGGAAAACATCAACATTTCCCACCTTTCTATTCTCATTATAAAAATGAGCTTTCTGGGAGCTCAGGAGTGCTCTTAAAGGCAACAGAAATCATGGTTCTATCTATAAACCAATCTATAACCCTTCCTAATGAAGAACTTGATCAAATGGATGCAAGAGAAGATCTATATTTAGCACTATTAAAAAACAAAGTCTTGGTGAGAATTTAGCAAGATGGGCACAGACTAATCAAAGCTTCAGTGATCTAAGAAAAGCCATCTTCCTCATATTCAGTGACAAGGGTGCCGGAACAGTGGGGGACAGGTGGTCACACACATACACTTTTAAAAGGGCATAGCCCTCCCACTTTTTACTGGCCATAAGGGTGAGTGACGGGGGCGAGGGGGCAGAGAGGAGCAAGCTAAGGTTGCCAGGTGTCTGTTTTTTGACCGGAATGCATGGACAAAAAGGGACCCTGGTGGCGCTGGACAGCACCACTAATCGGGCCATTAAAAGTCTGGTTGGCGTGGCTACCTGTCTCCGCGTGGCTCCCGGAAGCAGCCAGCATGTCTGGCTCTTAGGTGGAGGGACAACCAGGGGGGTGCCGCATGCTGCCCCTGCCCCGTGCACCAGCTCCTCAGCTCACATTGTCTGGGAACTGCAACCAATGGGAGCTGCGGGGGCAGCAGCTACAGGCACCTACGTCTAGGAGCTGAGGTTCATGTCACCACTTTTGGGGAGTCCACCAAGGTAAGCACTGCCAGGAGCCCACTCCCTGCACCCCCTCCCACACCCCAACCCCTGCCTCAGCCCTGAGCCCCCTCCCACACCCAAACTCCCTCCCAGAGCCTGCACTCTGCACCCCCCTGCACCCCAACCCCCTGCCTCAGTCCAGAGCACCCTTCCACACTCCGAACCCCTCAGCTCCACCTCCCCAGCCTGGAGCCCCCTCCTGCACACCAAATCCCTCTTCCCCAGCCCCACCCCAGATCCTGCACCCCAACTCCCGCCCCAGCCCAGAGCCCCCTCCCACACCCTGAACCCCTCATTTCTGGCCCCATCCCAGAGTCCACACCCCCAGGTGGAGCCCTCACCCCCTCCTGCACCCCAACCCCCTGCCCCAGCCCGGTGAAAATGAGCAAGAGCGTGAGGGTGTGGGAGGGTGAACAACAGAGGGAGGGGAGATGGAGTGGGCAGGGGTGGGGCCTCAAAGAAGGGGCAGGGCAGGGGCATGGCAAAGGTGTTCGGTTTTGTGCAATTCAAAAGTTGGCAACTCTAGAGCAAGTCGAGGGTGGGGTCTTGTGGGGGAAGAGGCAGCATGGGAGTGGGACCTCAGGGAGAAGGGATGGGGTGGGGACTCGGGGGGGCAGGGCAGGACAGAGGGACAGGGCCATGTTTCAGGAACCTGTGGCCTCCCACTCTTAGGTTGCTTCCGCCACTCCTGCTCAGTGATCACAGGCGAAGGCAAACTCTTACAAAGGCATCATAAACATTTGCGCTCAAATAACTGACAACTTGGCTAAAAATAGTGAAGTGAGAGCAGCCCTAAAAGTAGGGTGACCAGATGTCCTGATTTTATAGGGACAGTCCTGATATTTGGGGCTTTTTTTATATGGGCTCCTATTATCCCCCACCCCTGTCCCGATTTTTCACACTTGCTATCATGTCACAGCTGAAGATAAATGGCGACTGAGTAGTCTGTCCCTGACAAGGACTTGCCTAAAGAAAGCTGGCAATACAGCAGATATGGAAGATTGGGAAACACTCTAAGCATTTGATTGAAATGTTTAAGTTGCATCAGAGCTTGAAGAATTGAGTCAGTAATTGTATCATTTGTTAATGGAATAGTGTTTTAGTTCAGTAAAGAACTTTAGAAAGGGAACTGAAAAAAGGAAAGACATGCTATAGATTAAGCCCTCCAGGTAGTGTAGAGTTGCCACACTTCCTGTATGTTTGGATGCAGTCTTTGGTTTCCTATGACACTTCCTGCTGGGGCAGAAACAAAGTCTGGGGCAGGGCAGTCACAGGCGATAGCTACACAGGAGTGGAAAGTTTGTTATCTCATTTCTGTACACAGTTCTGTTCAGAGTAAAGGGTTTACCTTGAAACTGGTCTACTTGTCATTCCCACTGGTATCAAAACAGGTTTGTTCTCAGCCCAACTCAACCATGCCTCTGCTGCTGCGACCATAGCTACCCCGCTATTTATACTCACGCTAGCTTGGTGAGAGCTAGCGCAAGCATGTGTGCACGAGCAGGAGAATCACACCCACCGTTGCCAACTTTCACGCAGTTAAATAAGTACCTTAATTTTCACAATAAGCCAAAAATCAAACTAATCCTATTTCAAAACAAGCCAATCCCTAAAAATCCCAACACTCTCTGTGACTAGATCTCCCCCACCCCGGCGTGCAGTCTGGGACTGTGGTGGGCCTCTTCCCCCCCTTACCCCTCCTTACCCTTTCTCCTGCTTGCCCCCACCCTTTCCCCTGCTTGCTGGGAGCCAAGCAAAAAAAAAGAAGCAACAAGCTACTAGCCAACAAGCAACTCACAAGCCAAGTAAGCCAAAAAGAAGCCCAATTTCTGCATTTTTTTCATGGGTTTGGCATGTCTCATCACACCCCTAGCTAGTAGTGTAGATGTACCCATAGGCCTGTGTCGTGCTTTGACAATATCATTAAATAAAAGAATAGTAGCCACTAGTAACAGCTCATCCTGCCTGCTAATTCAATAAATGATGAGTTTCTGAACCCTTCTTTGATGTGCAGGGGAAACTAATCCTAACCACAGTTTTAAAAGGTATTTAATGAAAGGAAGTACAATGAGATTTATTCCAAAATGAGCCTAATTAAAGATTCCAAAAAGCATCTTTTTGACACCTGTGAATAGCAGAGCAAGGAAGGATGAAGTGGTAGCATGTTATCTTTGATCCTAGCCTAAGTCAAGGAAGTTAAAAAAGAATGTGCATCTCTCTCAGCAGATCCTTCGGGCCTGGCAGGTACAAGATAAATTTAATAATTAATGTCCAGTGTGGGAAAGGGAAGAAGTTTGAGTCTTCTGATATTTAAACCAACATCAGCTTAACAAGCTTAGTACAAGAATATACCTGAAGGACCCAAATGGACAAAGATATTCAAGATGCAAATTCAAATTCTCAGGCATTGAGAACATACAGACATGAGAAATGTTAGGAAAAGGAAAATGTTATCTGGCCCAAAATGTCCCTTTGTAGGGGAAAGTTCTAGAGTAATGGTCTATAACACTCATTCCTCTGTGGCATAGATTATCAGGGTTGGAAAGGACCTCATCTAGTCCAACCCTCTACTCAAAGAGTGACCAATCCTCAGACAGATTTTTACCACTGTTCTTTAAATGGCCCTCTCAAGGATTGAACTCACAGCCTAGCTTTAAGCAAGCCAATGCTCAAACCACTGAGCCATCCTTCCCCCAATTACTAAAGCACAGCTCTCTAGACTACAGTTCGTCCAGGATGCCACTGCCACCTCCTTACACTTACAAAGAAACATGACCCTAGTCTTCAAAAGATTGCACTTACTCCCTTTCACCTCAGGATCCAGTTCCAAACTCCCATTTATGCCATTGACTCCTGTTGAAATCAAAGGCAAAACTCCCACCGAATTCAGTGCGATCAAGAACAGGCCCTCTGGCTTTCAATTCAAACATGAATTATTTCCAGGAAGTTCTATAGCCTGTGTTATACAGGTCAGTCCAGATTATCACACTGATCTCATCTGGCTTTGGAATCTTAACACATAAAATCTCTAAATGATTTTTTATAGCATACCTCACTAGTCTCTTTCTACTCACTTCTCCACTAGTCTAACACTGGCCTCCTCTGCAACCCTCTTCACAATCTCACCACAGCTAATACCAGATCCTTCAGCTTTGCATCTCCTACCTTCTGGAACATCCATGATGTACATTTTCCCCGATGACTTATTATTGAATGAGATGGGAACTCAGCTAAAATGTTCTCCCTCAAATGGCTTTTAACTCACTTTTAAGAGTTGACTAGATTTCAAGGTGACACTGAGGGTAAACAATAAATAATAGCGCTGTAAGAACAAAATTTAAAAGTATAGACAAGGACAAAAACTTTTCATCTGGTTGTTGTCATGAGATGATGATCCAATGGACCAAAAGATGATTCCAGAGGACAGGAGCTGCAGGGCTATTGCATCAGCTACAGTGTTTAGTGAATGCTGGGTAATAACAAGATGTTTCTAAAAACTAACTTGACTCTTAGTAAAGAAAACAATTTACAGAGATGTGTCAACTTGCAGCTAGTATTCAAGCCACATGCACACAGACTGACTTCTTGGTACCTTCTCCCAACTCTTCCCTCCTACAATCTGTGCTCCTCCCTCCAAGTTCCATGCAGATTGCTGCATGCATGGCATGTCTACACTACAAGATTCTTTCACCGGTATGTAGTATACATACACGCATAGCCCCCCTAGCACAAGTATAAATAGCAGTGTAAAGGGTGATGCATGGATTCAGCCAGTAAAGACACACCTGGAGGGCAAGCATATGTATTTGTTCTCTTGTGTACACATTCTGTACTGTGGGCTACACATTCTGTACTGGTCCAAACCATGCCTTGTCTACATTTTTATTTTTAACAGTGTAGTGTCTGCTTCTGGAGCCTTTCTCCTCTGCAGGGAAAGGCTCTGGCAGCTAAGGGAAGCTGGGAAGTTCCCTGGTGCTGGAGCCTTTCCCCTCTGCAAGGAGAGAGAGACTTTGGCAACAGAGAAAAGCTTCAGCAGCAGGGAGCCACTAGACCCTCTCCCCTCCTCAGGAGAAAGTTTGGCAGTGGGGGTGAAGAGTCTTCCAGCTCCCCGCTGCTGGAGCCTTTCTCCTCTGGTAGTGAGAGAACAAAGCTCTGGCAGCAGGGGCAAAAGGCTCAGCCTTTCCCTGCTGTGTCTCCTCTACCAGAGCCTTTCACTGACATTTGTAGCTACACACCAAAGTGTAGATGCAGTGTGCTTTTCACTGCGGCACATAGCTATATGTACACTACATGCTACCTAAAGTGATGTGTAGCGTAGATTCAGAAAGACTGGAAGTAGCCTCTAGGTAGTCAGAACAGTTTACAACGCTTTCTCTACTTTTAACCAAAAGTGGGCAGTTATGTACTGGAGTGGCCAGATTGCTCAAACAGCATCACACACCATATTGACAAAGTTTCTGCAACTGATTCTTTAAGAGAAGCCAGCAACCTGCCCTCCCTAAAGGAGGCATTAGCAGCTTCCACAAGCTATTGACCCAGTGCTTATCCACCAGGCTTCACCAGCCAAGGAAGCAACAGACAATCTATGGAACAAATACCTCTGGGCCTGATCCAAAGCCCGCTGATGTCAATGGCAAAAAATCTAATTGACTTCAGTGGGCTTTGGAACAGGTTTTCAGGGAGCATCACTGACCTGAGCTCAACCAGAGCAGACTTGCCTTTCTCCCTTCCATCTCACCCTGCATCCTCATAAGCAGCTGGCTTGGTAGGAGTGTGTGTAACCTAATACAGAAAGAATCCAGAAATTCTTTCATAATAGGAAAGAATTTGAAGCAGCCACCAAATCTGGGGGTACAGTTTGTATGAAAAAAATTGTGCAAAATGAAATTTCATGGACAGTTTAGGAGAGTGCTTTGGAAGTGCAGTGAATGCTGTCACTTTTTAATCATCATTTTTTAAAAGTATATATATTAAAAATAACACATTGCCCTTCCGCTCCATCCCACAGGGAGCCTGCACAAGAGGGAATAGATCCCCAGGTTGCATTACCTTTTGCACTCAGCCCCTCTGGGCTCAGTGACTTCCCTTCACAGGTGGATTCCCTATGAGGGAAATAGTGAGCTGGAGGGATTTGAGGGAACCTGAGCCAGCCCAAAGACACAGAGATTGATTGTGCCTAGTGGTCAGGGCACTAGCCTAGCTCTGGGGACAATGCAGTTAAATTCTCTGCTGTACCACAGAATACCTGTGTGATATTGGCCAAGACACTTTACCTTCCTATGCTTCTGTTCCTCACCTGTAAAATGGAGATAATCCCTTCCTCATTGGGGTGCTGTGAGGACACTTACATTCAAGGACTGTCAGGTGTTCAGATACTATTGTAAATACAGCCCAGAAGTCTACCTTAGATTAATAAAGTTAAGACTTAGAAATTTCCATTTTATGAAAGAAGGAACTATTTAAAGGCCTTTTCATTTCCTTTAATCCCATTCTGTCTTTTATTCTGAAGATTCTAATTTATCATATGTTTTTAATAAATGTAAGGAAGGGTTTTATTATAACTTAGTGGTGGGCAACCTGCAGCCTGCAGGCTGCATGCAGCCCATCAGGGTAATCTGATTGCATGCTAGCCACCGCTTCCTGCAGTTCCCAGTGGCCAGGAATGGTGAACCACAGCCAGTGGGAGCTGTGAGGGGCTGTGCCTGTGGATGGTCCATGTCAGCAAAATGTCTCGCGCCTCGCAGTCAGATGACCCTGATGGGCTGCATGCTGCAGGTTGCCCACAACTGGTTCCTGGAAGGTAACATTGCCTTTGTCAGTTTCTTCAAACATATACTGAAATATAACAGCACGTTATTTGAGAAAGTGAAGTGAATAATGGAGAACTGTAATTATTTTTACACATTACATAAGTTTCAATTAAATTAATTGATTAACAAATCAAGCAGATGCCGAATGTTTGCAAAGACTTTTGCCCTCCTGGAACTCAAATCTGTTCTTTAGCCAGGTGTACATTTATTATATTTAAGATAAAGATATTTATTTATTTTAATTTTCACCCAACTTTTCACCTGAGGAGAAGGAGAGAAAGAAAGAGACACATGATAGTCTCATCACTTAATGCATATCTGGAAGATGCTCAGATATCACAGTGAAAGGCAGGAGAACCTGGACAGAACAGACGTGAAACAGAAATCAAGTGATCTGACAGCCAAGTAGATTATTTCCTTTTAACTCTGTCCAAATGCAAATACAATAAAGCAAAACTGATCAGCGTGTTACTCTTACTCAGTTTTTACCAACTCAAAGGAAGTTGTGGATGCTAAGCAGTGGTGAAAATCAGGCTATTTATTGCCTAGCTTTAGGTACCTCATTTCGAAAAATGTTGGTTTAAGAAAATACCAAGAAAAGACTTTGGGTAAAATCCTGGCCCCACCCACTGAAGTCAAAGGCAAAACTTCCATTGGGTCAGGCTTTGGCTCATAGGCAATAGCACCATTTGTACGAGTGTAAAAATTAAACTCGCCTGGCGCAGGCAAGACAATGTTCACAGAATATTAGCACGTGGACTTGTATTTTCCTGGCTTTCCTGGAATAGGCTACTCTTCATAGACCTTATTTCTCTTTCCCATAGATTAGTGAAGAGGCAGACAAGGGATAAGAAGAATGGTCAAAGACCTAAAGACCACGATCTAGAGTCACTCGCTCACCTGCTGGTCCAATGAATTTTAATTATTTATACAAAGTGGAACAGTTCTACTAGAATAATTCACTCTATAGCCAAGAGGTCTGAGCACTTGCTAGAAACATGAGAGACTCAGGATCAAATCCCTGTTCTGAATCAGATAAACAAGACTTGAACTTGGGTCTTCTATATCCCAAATGCATGGCTTTCTTTTGTGTTTTTCCACAGAAAATGATAGTGGTTCCATTCCACATTGGATCAAATACAAATTTTGAAACCCTAAAATATTTTGGGAGTGGAAGTGGAAATTTTGTTTTCCAGCCAGCCCTAATCTTGAGCCCACCTAAATCTTGGTTCAATCCTACTTTATGAAAAGATCCACAGTATCAGGGATTCAACTGGAGAAGTTTTAAAGAAATATCATTGCTAGTGCAGAACTTTTTTTATATTGTCATAAAGCCAAGAGAAGTCAATTAGGTCTAGTACTTCATTAATGACCCTCACAAATCACATTTATGGTAAGTCTCATATCTAGTGCTATGCTAGAATGTGCCATTTGGAAAAATTACTTTTTGACACCCTTGTATTATGGCATCGCAGCAACTGCTGGGATAATTAATTTTTACTTGCACTGTGGTGAAACCAAGCAAAACTTTCTAAGACATTTGGCCAATTACAGACTCTTTAGGGCAATGAAGCCTTTGCAGTAAGCTTGGCTTTATATTACTAGTATGATCAAAGCTTTAATGAAATTGCTGCATGGCAGAAACTACTGGATTATTAAGAAAAAACTACAAAAATGAGTGCATAGCTGTGAATTTACAATAAGAGATGTCTTCTGGTTTTCTTTGATTTCCTATTCATTTCCTCCTCCAAACAGCCCCACTGTGGGTGGTTCTAACAAATATTAGAAGACTATGTTTTCTTTTGGGTAAATTAAGGCTAAGTGTGTGTTCTTCATAATGGATCTTTGCATCCCCCTGTGTTTTCTTATTATTTTTCCAGAGAAGAGCTCTTACTTCAAGCTCATGAGGCAAATTTGGAATAACTGGAGTTCTTTTATGGACATATCATTATAAAAGATTATATAGGCATCACGATAGATGCATGCTGTTTTGCAGCTCTGCCACTACCCATTCCCACTATTGCTACATGGGTTGGAATATTGTCAAAAAATGGCAATGAACTTTGAAGAGAGCTCTGAAAAGGTGTAGTTTAGCAAGAGACTAAACTTTGAAGTCCTTTCCAAGGCTGTGTAGCTCTCCCTGTTCATGTTCTATACAGATATGCACAGGTTGTGACATGCTAGCCTCACTTATGTTCAGCTCAGGCTTGGACAGTAAATTTCTGGGCTTTATAAATTCAGGGAATATTGTTGATGATTTATAGACTCTGAGATTAACCTACTCAAACATGAATGCCAGGGGGAATAGCTCAGTGGTTTGAACATTAGCCTGTTAAACCTAAGGTTGTGAGTTCAATCCCAGAAAGAGCAATTTGGGGAACTGGGGTAAAAATCAGGTGATTGGTCCTGCTTTGAGCAGGGGGTTAGACAAGATGACCTCCTGAGGTCCATTGCAACTTTAATATTCTATGACTCTAAAGTTCAGCACCTGAATCAAAAGAGAGCTACTAAAATGGCCTAATTCTCAGAGGTGCTGGAACACCATCAGCTTCCCAGGTGAGAAACTGACTCCTTTAATTTTGTGGGTCATTGTGTTAAAGTAACTCACACCTCTCTTACCAGCCCAAAAGAGTAACTCAACTAACAAGATATTCTGACAAGATACTGTGGGCCAGATCCTCAGCCATTGTGAGCCAGACACAAAGAAACAGGAAAGGTATAACAGGTCTGGGAAGAGTGACAGCTATTACTACACTGTACGTGTCTGGGAAGCTGAAAAAATCAGGGGTGAAAAGAGAAGGACCCTTGTGACACTAAGCACCCCTGTATTCACACCCTACACACTATTGTTATAATCTTTGTACAAAATACCCCTTGTGAGGTATCACTTTGAGGCACATGGTTTGGGGGAAATTTGGGACTGGGAGTGTGTTAGGGTCACCCTGCAAGTAGTCATCAAGGCTGGTGGAAGCCAGGGTGGGGCTGTAGACAGGCTGCTGGGGTCAGAGCTGGAGTCTCCAGGCTTTCTAGCACACAGTGAGTCAGGGTGGGACCTGCACGCTGGTAGGCTGGTTGTGAGCAGCCCAGCTTGGGGGCTACAACAGCAAAGCATCGCAAGGCACCAAAGATTAAAGAGCAAGTGGTGACACAACCCCGCATTCATATGGATTTGCGCACACACCCCCAATAGTGATACCTGGCAACAGCCCTATTAAAAGGAAAGATCTTTTAAATCTACTTGAGCTAAACTATGTACAATGTGACTTTCTGACTTAGGTGCTGCAGAGTATGAGACTAGATGTGTATGCAGAGCAATTCTTTTTAAAAAAAATCTTATTTTCTCACTACTCTTAATAAATCTTGGTTTTTTAATTAGATCACACAAGTCTTAGAACTTTGCTTATGAAGTTCAAGTAGCCCATCCCAGAGAACAACCACCACCCTCATCCCTTAAGAGTAGATGGCAAAGAGATGGCATCTAGTAAGTCAGTTAACCTCTTTGTGCCTCAGCCCTATTTAAACAGAGATGATAATTACCCACTTTTGTACAGGATTTTGAGATTCTCTGATCAAAATCACTGAGTAAATTGAAAATAGTTTTTAATACCTTCATCACAGGCCACCCTACTAACCTCACCAGTGCAGGGATTAATCAGCCTCCAATATGATACCTTGACTCTGATCTCTGTTGTCAGTCTGCCCCATGCTGGCTGGATGCTTCTGAAATTGTTCAGGGCTGAGCTAACTCAGAATAGAAGTTGGTTATGCAAAGAGCCAAAAGGCACATTTGCGCATATGTGTGACTTTCCTGTGATAAACTCCCACTGGCATAAAGAATGCAACATTGTACAGGCAGTTACTGATTTAGATATTGAACTTCCCTCACCTGTGTTATTAAACATTGCACTGCTGCCAACCTAGACCAGTAGCATAGTCACAAGGTTGATTAACATTATTAACTGTTGCCCAGAAGTGATTATGCTCAACTGGAAAAAGCACAAATCAAGTTTCTCTTTCTCCCTCAATCTAACATAAAAAGATCACATTAGAGAAAGCACAATTTGCTGTATGTGCTTTATGATTTTATATTTCTTCTATCAGGGCATTTTGACATTTACCACCAGGTTTAAAGGGACACTGTCCATTTGAAAAAGATGCATTATAAAGACATTTCTTGATTTATGTTACTGTTATCACCTTAGGATATTAAAAGTGAATAAAAATTAAAACTCCAAATTATTTGTCCCTATTTATGGTTTTCTGTTACTTTTTGCATTTCTTTCAGCTTGGATTATGAAAATCAATAGTTCCACTTTCTTTTATGCCTGCATTATCCTATGAGGTGTTAACTGGCCATTTCGCCTTGAATTGTCCCTTGAAATGTGTTAACTACTTGTGCTAAACAATCTGTTCCACTTTATATTTAGTTATGACGCTCTTAGGCCAGATCTAGCCTACAAATTTATATCGACTCAAGTTACGTTGGCATACAGTCGCCGCAGTTAGTAAGTACATCGCTTGTATGTGTGCGTGCTTGGCTCCTTGTGTCAGCGGTGTGAACACTCACCAGGAGTGCTCGTATTGATGCAGAGTGCAGTGCATCATGGGTAGATATCCCACTGTTGAACTTCCCACTGTCTTTTGGGAAGTTTTGGCAATGCATGACGGGGCTGAAATGAGTCATGCAGGGCTGAGTGGGAGCATGGGGTCAGCTTCCCAGTTTGCAACAGTCTCTAAACCAAAATGTTATCTGTGTCCTCAACAGCGCCAAGGAACAATTCAATTACTGGCTCAGCCATTTGAATGTGCTTTTCATCATTTGTAGAAAGACTGCCATTGCTTACTCCCATGACTGGACCCCAGTGAGAAAAATATCCCAAGCGTTATAGCTGCCTGCTGTGTCCTGCATAATATTTGTGAAGCAAAGGGGGAAAAGTTTCAGTAGGACAGAGGTAGAGTGGCTGTCTGCTGAATTTGAACAGCCAAATATAAGGGCTTGTAGAAAAGCTGAACACAAAGCTACATGGCTCAGGAAGGCTTTGAAAGGCCATTTTAACAGTGAGCCAGAGTAGCATGTGCTAACTGTAGTGTGCTCTGCCTGGCCCTGCTCTTTTGTGTCCTAGTAGGAATAATGTGGTGATTGCTGTATATGGAGAGATATAACATTGTCAATGCACCTATTAATTTTGTTTGCAAATGATCTTATGAGTTGAGTGACGCTAGGCAGTAACAGGTAATTGGTTGTTTTCAGACACGCTGAATGCTCAGCAGCATATGTTGTGAAATAAAGATGAATTATGTTCCAAATAACAGAATTTTATTCTATAATAATCAGTTCAAAAAACCCCAGACAATTTAAAAACAAATACATTAAAAACTAAGTAAAGCTTAATAAATTAAGAGGACAGGACTTCTGAAGAGGAAAGAACATTCACGTCCATTTCAGCTGCACATACACCAGCCATGGCTCTCACAGGTCAGTGTATGTGAAGCTGTAATTGTCTTTACTGTCCCCTCGGGTGGAGTAATAGGGGTGGTGTAGCAAACCTTGATGCCATGTGGAATGTTGATGAGGGAGAAGGTGTAGGGAGGTCCCAGTATGAAGTTCTCAATGGGCTTCAGAGGAGGCGAGCCCGCGACTGTTGAACCTGCAGGTCCACCAGAGTCTATAGCATCTGTGCTTGCTGCCTGGAAGGCCCCATTATGTCCTGGTCCATCTCCCTCTCCTTTTCCTCCTGGGACTCTGGGCCTTTCTACTCCAGGCTGCTGGCAATGTTCATCCTCCAGGCCCTGTGATCATGGTGCGATGCAGCACTGGCTTACAGGATCTCATTGAACATATCATCTTGAGTCCTCTTATTTCTCCTCCTCATCTGGCTCAGGCATACCATGGATGTGGAGGGGAAGACACAGAGATACCATTGTCAGTGTATTCACTACAGAAAGTAAAACTTAGAGATACTGAACTCACTCCCCTAAAGTTTTGAGCACTACATTCTCATTTCCGCTTGAGACTGCTTGTGCATGGCACCAGCCACTACACCAGCCATGGTGAGTATGGCTTGCAGGGGGTTGGGGAAATGAGGAAGGAATTGTTCAGTTGCATGGTTCTAGTAGTATAGGGCAATGGCACTGAATACTGGCACCATTTTCCACAGGCTGTGGTGATTTTAGCTGATACCTCACTCCTGAGGGTAACAAAGGCAGAGAACACAGTTGCTGATGATGTCCCGAAGCTGCCCAGGCCCGTACGCTGCTAGCCTGTGTACTGCAATGGTGCCTGCCAAAGTTATTGCTGAGTGGTGTGGGAAAGTGTCCTGCCATGGAGGAGGAAATAAGGCAGCCATACCTAGAATCCTTTGACAGAGAATTGTTGAGTACCTCCATGGAAGTTTCATCAAGATCTCTCAGGAGGATTCAAGGGACATCCCTGCGTACATAAACAAACTGCTTCACATGGCTCCCACTGCCTAACTCTAGCAGGGAATGAAAAGCAGATAGCAACGCTACCTCACTTGGTTGTACCACTACTTCTTCTAGCATGAGTAAATTAATATAAAAAGTCAAAAGATTGTGCCTTGCTACTTTGGGGGGGGGAGGCGGAGGAGGGAGGGTGAGAGAGTGTATAAACCCTGCACTGGAAAGCAGAGGGTTAAAGAGAAGCTCTAGACTTAGGAGGTCCTGTCCCTCTGCCCTGGCTGAGCATGCTCCAATTGCCGGTGGGGTTTAAAAGGGAGCCAAACAGCTCACTTGGGGCTGGACAGAGCAGGGAGAAGGACCTGCTCTGGGAGCAGAATGTAGCCAGGCCCAGGCCAGGAGAAGAAATGTCAGCAAGTAGCAGCTCCTACAGGTTGGAGATGTGTAGGCAACCCGTAAACTGTTGTTTAAGTGCACACCTTGCAAATCAGTGCAGGAAAGAGGAAGGTGTGACTCAGGGAGGCTAACTTGAGGCCTCTCAGGGTGCAAGGTGCTAGACAAGTCTCACAGGGCCCTGGGTCGGAACATGGGGGAGTGGGAGAACCAAGTTTCCCCTACCCCTCATGTGGCTGTAACCAAAGCACAGAGCAACCAGCAGAGACTGTAACCACTAGATGGCAGGCCATGGACCCATTCACAGGGTACCATCCCTGTAATTAAAAAATTATCTACACGCTTACCTAAAGTTCCTTCCCCTGCATCAGCTTCATCAATGCTCAGCTGGCAGGACTGGCTGCACTGAGGTGGAGTCAAAAACAGGTCCTGGCTCACTGCATAATTGGACCCCTGTTGGCCTGTTGCCCATACTCTTTCTCCTCTTCCTCCTCATCTACCACCTCCTTCTCACTGTTCACAGCGGTGTTCTCTGATTCGTGGACCTCAGAGATATTCGTGGTGCTGGGGCAGGGGGCTCTGCCAAGCACAGCATGCATCTCTTTGTAAGAGTGGCAGGCCTGTGACTTGGTACCCGATTGATTGTTGGCCTGCTGGTATGCCTGCCATAGTTCCTTGGCTTTCCCATGGCACTGCTACTGGTCTCTGCAATAGCCCTTCTCCTGCATCCCCCGAGCAATCTGCTCACAGATGTGCACATTTCTACAGCTGGTCCATAGCTCTTCCTGCCACAGGCCCAGGAGATCCAATATCTCCTCTCTACTCCAGGCAGGAGTGCATCTGGAGCGTGTAGCCAGCATAGTCAGCTGGGCAATTGCATACAAAAATGGAGAGCTCCTAGGTGTGCTTGCTCAATTGGACACTCAGGAAAAGGAATTTAAAAAATTCACAGGGATTTAAAGAGGAAGGCAGGTTTCTCATCTCTGTAATCCCTGGGTAGTAGAGTTCACAATGTTGACCAGAGCGGTTGCCATGGAGCATTGTGGGACAGCTGCTGGAGGACAGTTACAGTCAACATAAGTAACGCAGTGTCTACTCCTGTACTGTTGTCAACCTAAGTACATTGACAGTGGCTCTACACCCTTCAGAGAGGTAGGTATTACTAGGTAAATATAACAAGGCACTTACAATGGTGGGAGACTAATTTAAGTGTAGAGCCGTGCACAGTTAGGTTGACATAAGCTGCCTGCCATTGACGTAACTTGTAGTATAGACCAGGTCTGACTATCTTTCCCAGATCCAAAGAAGAGCTCTGCGTGTCTCAGAAGCTGGTCTTTCACCATCAGCAAATGGTCCTGTAAAAGATATTACCTCATCCATCTTGTCTCTGTAATATTATGGAACCAAAATAGCTATAACAACACTGCAGACAGTTTTCTCTTATAGTAAATTTTATTTTCATACTCCTAGAGCTCCAATTTTGGGGAGGGGAATATTTGTGTTTCAAAAGTAACTTGTTTTGCTGAGTGTAACAAATAGGATTTTTTTTTAATCTGGTCTTTCAGGTGTTCTTTATTTTATATATACTTCAGTACTTTATGTGACATGGGCAGCCTATCCTTTGAACTTGTCTCCTATCTTATCAGTGGTACACTAGTGGCATTAACTCCTGATCTATACTAAGGTAAGCAAGATCAGGATTAGGCCCAAAGAATCTCACTTGCACTGATGTGAGTCAGCTACAATTCCACTGAGGTCAATGGAGTTTAATGGTGTAAAACTAGTGTGAGAAAAGAATCAGGTCCTAGAAGGCAGTGGGATGGTGTCATAAGGATGCTGGTTAGGACTTAACAAGCAGTGGTTAGTCAGGCTCCCCGGGCTTGTTGGAGGGTAGCTAAGGGGTAGAGAAAAGATTCTTTGAAAGAACAGATTTGTGAGATTCCCTTAGGATAGTAGTTTGTGAATTGAACTTGCAAGCAAAAATGAAGGATGTGGTTTGCTTACAAACCTCATGAACTGAAGAGTATTCAGCTCACACCCAGGGCACAATGGGCATTATGAGAGATGGGTTCTACTCCGACCCCACCTACCTGGGTGTCACTTGGATGTCTACACTACAGCTGGGAGATATAATTCCCAGCTTGAGTAGATGTACACACACTAGTTCTGACTGAGCCTGTGTGAGATCCTAGGCATGTCCTCAGGCAGCTAACCTGAGCCTCTGCACTCACACAGCTATTTTTGGTGTGATAGCTTGATCAGAAACTAGCATGGGTATGTCTACCCAAGCTAAGAATTACATCTCTCTGCTGCAGTGTAGATATACCCTTAGGCCAGGTCTACACTGCGACTTTAAATCGGTTTAATGGCCGATATACCGATTTAACGCTGTACCCGTTCACACGACGTCGTCATTAATATCGAGTTAAACGGCTCCTTAAATCGATTTCGGAACTCCTCCCAGACGAGAGGAGTAGCGCTAAATTCGATAGTGATAACTCGGATTAGGGTTCATGTGGACGGAAATCGACATTATTGGCCTCCTAGAGGTATCCCACAGTGCACCACTGACCGCTCTGGTCCGCAATCCGAACTCGGATGCGGAGTGCCGGTAAACAGGAAAAGCCCCGAGACCTTTAGAATGACATTTCCTGCTTTCACGTGTCCAGCTCTGATCAGCACGGGTGGCGATGCAGTTCAAATGCAAAAGTAGCTCCTGCATTGAACCTTACGGGAGATACTAGATCTGATCGCTGTATGGTGAGACAAATCTGTTTTATCAGAGCTCCGTTAAAGAACAGGAAATGCCAAAGCGTTTGAAAAATAAACTCCAGGATACACAGCGGTGCGTGACAACCGTAACGGGAAGCCAGAGACTCAAACGGATGCTCATGGAGGGAGGGAGGGGGTAATGAGGACTACAGCTACCAGTCTCCACAGCAGTCTCTGAAAACTATTTGCATTCTTGGCTGAGCGCCCAATGTCTGTAGCTTAATACACGGTGTCTTGCGTGGTTCACGGAACAGCTCGTCAGTCTCTTCCCCCACCCAAGCATATGAAAGAGAAGTAAAATAAATAATTCCTTGAGTACTGTAAATGTCACCCTCTGTGTACTGAATGCTGCTGGCAGAGAGTACGCGAGGTGTTGACAACGGTCAGGATACCGTTTGTGATCTCAGGGTCCATGATTGCTGTGCTATGGCGTTTGCTCAATGCACTCCGGGAAAAAGGCGCCAAAGGGTTGTCTGCTGCCTTCACAAAGGGAGGGGTGAGGCTGTACCCAGCACCACCCGGGGCAATGTTTTCTGCCCCATCAGGCACTGTGCTCTCAACCCGGAAGTGGGAACTATGGGATAGCTGAGGAACAGCTACCCACAGTGCACCGCTCCTGAAATCGATGGTAGCTTTGGACCATGGACGCAAACAATCGATTTCGTGATCCCACTGTGGACGCGCTAAACTGATTTTATTAGATCTGTTTTGTAATATCGGTTTAAGTTAATTCGAAATAATCGTGCAGTGTAGACGTACCCTTAGTGACCTTGGCCAAGTGTCTTAGTAACAGTGCCTCTGGTTGCTGATCTGTAAAATGGGGACTATGGTACTTGCTTAAATCACTGTGCAAGGTACTGAAGAAGAGTATAGTTTATTACTAACGGACCAGCTAATCAAATTCTGCAGGCTTTACACCTTTTAGTTTTGTTCTGAGATTCAAGTTTGAATGCATTCAAAACCTTAAAGCAAAACTCAGATGAACCACAGTGTTGTGCCTGGTTTGGTGTAAAAACTATCATGTGATTTCCACCTGAAATCAGACGTTTGACCCACAATGAAAGTGACCTGAAAGTCAGCCCAAGTTTACCAAAAAGTTCATTGGTCCCAGGAAAGGCTGCCCAAGACAAGGATTTGTAACTTAATCCAAACCAGCTGAAATGAGGAGTGCAGTGCAGAGTATAGCAGAACCCAAGGGACATACATAACTCTCATATTAACCAAGAGTTTCAGTTAACTGAGCTTCAGTTAAACAGTTGTACATTCAAAGAGTATAAGTAGCTATCATAACTGAGCAGGCTCATCTTCTGCAGAAGAGTGAAGTTACTGTAGTATTTGGGCTTAGTAGCATACTCATAAAAACCACTAGCGAGATACAGAAAATAGTAATATTTAATGGAGCAAAAGATTATTAGCTTTCTTCAGTGTGCCATTTATAGCACATGCGGCTTGTTCCAGGAAGGGAGACATGCCTTAGAGAGCAGTCCTCACATCACACAGGATATAGTAGGAGCTTTTTTATTCATTTTTGAACTTATCCTTACCATTGGGAGACTTTAACCTCACTTTCTCTATCATGACAAAACTCATATCTGCTTCCATGAGGGCTAAGCCATCTCTTCTATCTCCATGACTGAATCATCTCTCAGTCAGAAAAATGCATTTACTTAGACAAACATCATCATCTGTCAGGGCCCAGGCAATAATAAAACCTCTGTTGCCAGAATTCACTTACACTGAATGATGGGTGGGTGAATTCAACAGGCATGAACTCTTAACTAAATGCATCTTTCCTAGAAATTCTCCCTGGTACATTAACTTTTACCAGTAGCAAATAGCTGTGCCATCTCTAAGGAAACTGGTATTAATCTTACCAACCTGCAGCACTGAAGAAAAATAGCCAACTATGATGTTAAGACACATAACCTGGCCCAGATTCTCCAATGCTTTGCAAGTCATGTAGTCATTTATGCCAGTGCAAAGTGGATACCAAAGCAGAAAGCCACCCACGTGGCACAGGGGCAAATACTAGGCTCGATAAAACCCTTGAGTTTACAGAGAGAGTGCCCAAAACACTAGAAGCATGAAGTGACTCCACCTTTTTTAAACAGGTTGTAGAATCTGAAGCTTAAACGATGACTGTTTAAGTGACGAGGCTTAACTACTTCAGTGTGGATGATTTTATCAGAAACATCCTACTAATATGTTTACCCCCACAGAGCACCATTTTAGGAGTGCTAGCCTCTCCATCTCTCTCCTGATTCTCAGTGCCTGGGTTTGCCTTCCAACTAAGATCCCCAGTTCCTTCCAGGAGAGAAGGTCAGGGGATGAGAGTGAGCTGCTGCTGCTGCTGCATTTTCAGTCCCAGGATGAGAGCCCAAGACTTCTGAGTGGTCAGACCAGAACCAGATGCAGGAAGTACCTTTTCCTACAGCTTTGCCTTTTAGCCAGTAGGGGCCACTCTGAGGCAGTTTAGCAAAAAAGTTGGGGACCCAGGCCTTTGGGGGAGTGTGCTCACCAAGATTAGAAGTCAAGCAATCCCCACTTGCAGGGACTGCTTTTGTGACTGGCCTTTGCAGGGGCTATAGAAGATGGTGAGGGAAGGTGACCAGGCAGGTCTTCAGGAGAGGGAGTCAGAGAGTGGTGTTGAGGGCAGTGCTGATGGGTGACAATAACAAATAAAGGACTTCGGGAGGTGGGGAGAAAAAGGTCTTGATTTCCATTTTACTTGGAAATTGGCATTTTGTTGTGTTCACAATAATTTTCCCTGGATTTTTTTTTTCCAAATAGTCCTGTAGGATTAATGGAAACCCTCAACAGCTCAAGGCTCTGAATTCCCAAGGACCAGGGTCAGTGTAACCACTAGGTGAACTAGGCAGCCACCTAGGGTGACAAGATTTGGGGGTGCCAAAAAGCATTGCCCCAATTTTTTTTTTACACTACATATTCATTTTTGAAAGTTTATAATAAGTGATGCTCCAGAGGAAGGGGAGTGAGATGGGGAAGGGGCGCACAAGGTGGAAGTTTTGCCTAGGGTGCAAAATATCCTTGCACCAGCCCTTCCAGGGACCAATACCTCCAGTTAACATTGTCTTGATCACTTGGCTTTAGTAGGTCAAAGAGTGAAAGCATGTTACAGGAAAAGTCAGTTCAGACATGCAGCCAATTAAGCCAGGGGAACATTCAGGTGAGGAAGGCACATGACTGGGAAAAAAAAAAAAAAAACAAAAAAAAAAAACTACCCTGAGTCTTTTATGCAGTGTTGTCACCCTGTTGGTCCCAAGATATTGGAGAGACAAGATGGGTGAGGTAATATCTTTTATCGGACCACCAATTACCATTCCCCATCTGGAGTTTTGCTGACCACCCTTATCTTAGTAAAAAGCAAGGTTGTCTCGCTCCTTAGCTTCTCTTAGCTAATATTTTTCCTGGTGGGCTAGGCTACCAGCTCAAACTAAGCTTTGGACCTATGTAAAAAGTTGCTGACAGGGCCTGTGGTCAGAGTTTTACAAACACAGAAAATGGATTTTGGCCCTTCACTCTGCGCATTGTTCTCGCAATCACAGGTTCTGCTCCCATTGGTTCCAAGCCAATGGGATCTGTGGAGCCGGCACTCGGGTGGGAGCAGAATGCAGAGCCTCCTTGTCCACCCATGCATCTAGGGGTTGCAGGGACCTGACTGCTGCTTCAGTGAGCCACACGGAACCAGGGGGTCAGATAGGGAGCTTGGGTTTTTAGGACATTGAAAATCAATCCGGTTTTTAAAAGAAGAATTTTATTTTTTAAAAAAGTAAAAGAATCACACCTGCAAAATCAGGATGGAAGATAACTGTACAGGGTAAATAAAAAATTTAAAACACAGAGGATTCCCCTATAGGCTTAACTTGAAAGTTACAAAAAACAGGAATAAAACTCCCTCTTAGCATGGGGAAAATCCACAAACTAAAACAAAAGATAATCTAATGCATTTCCTTGCCTTTACTTACAATTTCTGTCATTTTAGATGTATCATTTCAAGTATCTTTTCAGGAGATGATTTACCTGCTTGGTCTCTCTCTCTGTCCAGAAAGGAAACAAACAAAGAGAGCACAAACAAAACTTCTTCCCTCCCCTCCGCCTCTAGATTTAAAAGTATCTTCTTTCCTTATTGATCCTTTTGGTCAGGTGCCAACCAGGTTATTTGAGCTTCTTAACCCCTTACAGGTAAAGTGACTCTGCATCTCTGGCCAGGAAGGATTTTATGTTACTACATACATAAAGGTTGTTACCCTTCCCTTTATATTTGATACGTGCACTGATACCTTACTACTCTGTTTATTTCCACAATACTGTTATGAAGTACCACAGATAACTAAAACTCATCTGAAGCTGTCAAAGTAAGTGTACAGAATCTATACAGCAATCCATCCACTGTTACTTCACCTCGGCTCTGGTTCTGCAATCAGTTGTGCAGATGCAGCACTGAACTCACAAGAGACCACCACCCCACCTGCCTGCTATTAATCACCCTTAATCTCTAAGGGTGTGTTTCCACTTGGAGCAGAGGATGTGAATCCCAGCTCATATAGACATATTCATGCTTGATCTCATTGAGCCAGCACACTAAAAATAGAGTAGCCATAGTAGCAAGGGGTAGCTGTGCCAAGTACAGACTTCTCTGAATCCTGTGGGGACATACAGAGCCTGGACTAGCTGTACTGCTGCTCTTCCCCAGTCTGCACTACCCAAGCCCTCCAAGTTCCAACCATCAGGAGAACAAGGACCATAGAAACTACTCCAGCCCTGAGGGTGGAACAGCCACAACAGAACAGATGGGTCCAGTACAAATGCCTAGATAGGCTGGTTAAGTAGTCTGGGAGGGATAATTTTCCCCATCATGCTCCCTCACAGATCCCCAGGACTTAGCCCAGTTACTCAGGCTGTGGATCACCTGACAATTGTCCTGTTCTGTTGATTCCCTCTGAAGCATGTGCCACCACCACTGTCAGAAGACAGGATACTTTGTTAGATGGATCATTAGTCTGACCCAGTATGGCCATTTTTATGGTCATAACATAGCTAATGTGCCAATTTTTAAAAGAGTAAACAGAATGACCCAGGCCTCTTATCTGGACAATGATCCCAGGCAAGATAATAGAGTGGCTGATATGGGACTCTTATTAATAAAGAGTTAAAGGAGAGCAATTAATGCAAATCAACACAGGCTTAGGAAAATAGGTTCTGTCAAACTAACTTTTTTTTGAGTTTACAAGTTTGGTTGATAAAGCTAATACTGTTGACATAATATACTCAGCCTTCTGTAAGGTGTCTGACTTGGTACTGCACAGCACTTTGATTAAAAAACATGACTGATATAAAATTAACATGGCACACAGTAAATGGATTAAAAGATGGTGTAGTAGGGCATGACCGGGGCTCAACCCTCCTACACGGGGGGTGGAGGGGAGCCACACCAGCTCACCGCAGTCCGTCGGCCTGGGGCCCATCCCTTGCTGGGGTGCTGAGGGGGCCGACAACAGTTAGTAGGAGGCTCCGGCCCTGTCAGTCGGGCTGGGCACGAAGCCAGGAGTCTATATAAGCCCAGGCCCTTGGACAGGTCGGGGCAACACACACAGTTAGGCTCAGGCCTTGCAGCAGGACTGAGCGATAAGGCAACAGTATATATATAAGCCCAAGCCCCTGGGCAGGGCGGGGCAACACACACAGTTAGGCTCAGGCCCTGCAGCAGGGCTGAGCGG
>NC_133769.1:345329538-345362831 GCF_003597395.2 Chelonoidis abingdonii
CCCGGGGCTGCAGCTTCTCTGGCCTATCCCCTTCAGGAGCATGGGGGGGGCCCCCTCGCTACAGATGGCTAACTGATAAGTCTAAAAATGACTTGTAAACAGGGAATCATCATTGAACGTGTGTGTTTCCAGTGGGGTCCCTCTAGGATCTGTTCTTGACCCTGCACCATTTAACATTTTCATTAATTACTGTGAAGAAAAGCTAAAATCATCACTGATCAAGTTTGCAGATAGTCCCCATTGAGGAAGTAGTAAATAATGAAGAGGACAGGTCACTGATTCAGAGTGATCTCTATTGCTTGGGAAACTGGGTTTTAATACAGCTAAATGTAAAGGTATACATCGAGGAACAAAGAAAATAGGCCATACTCACAGGATGGGGGACTCTATCCTGGGAATCAGTGACTCAGACATTTTTATAGTAGATAACCAGCTGAACATGTGCTCCCAATGTGACTCTGTGGCCAAAAGAGCTAATGCTATCATGGGAGGCATAAACAGGGGAATCCTGAATAGGACTAGAGAGGTTATTTTACCTTTGAATTTGCACTGATGCAACCACTGCTGGAATACCGTGTTGAATTCTGGTTCCCACAATTCAAGAAGGATGTTGATTAAATTGGAAAGAGTTCAGAGAAGAACCACGAGAATGACTAAAGGATTAGAAAACACAGCTTATAGTGATAGACTCAAAGAGATCAACCTATTTAGCTTAACAACAAGAAGATTAAAGAGTTACTTATAGACTGTAACCAAGTATTTACATGGAACAATACTGAATAATGCTTTCTCTCTTGCCGAGGAAAGGTATAACCTGATCCTATGTTTGGAAGTTGAAGCTAGACAAAGTCAGACTGGAAATAAGGTATAGATTTGTAATAGTGAGAGTAATTAACCATTGGAAAATTTACCAAGGGTTGTGGTGAATTCTCCATCCCTGACCATTTTAAAATCAAGATTGGATGATTTTCTAAAAGCTGTGCTCTAGGAATTATTTTCAGCTAGTTCTATGACTTGTGTTGTACAGGAGGTCAGACTAGATGATTACAATGGTCTTTTCTGGCCTTGGAATCTATGAGCTGCACTTGAAAAGGCTGTGAAAACAAGAAGTGAAGTCTGAAGTCTCACACTGACAGGCACAACAGAGACTGACACAGAGATTAGTAGAAGCACTTAATCAGAATCTGGACATGGAAAATTGCACCTGTTAGTTTCTGGAGTTATTCAGCCTAACTGCACCTCAACTCACTAAAGTACCTATTCTGTAGAGACTATCTTTAGGGCAAAAGCCTGCTTCAGTCTCAAAGCTTTTTTAAGCTGTGGTCTCTGCTGAAATTACCTTCTAGTGCCAGCTGAGGTGGCCATGTCCACTGGGCAATGGAATGAAACCAGTCATTAGATGCTATTGGCTTCTTGTTACTAATGATCTGGTCAAGATTTGCCCCAGTGACCTATGGTTGAAAAAGCTCATATCTCATCACCATTATGAATACACTGTGCCTGAGATTAATTTAGAAAACCAGAAAGACTTTACAAGAACAAGTGAGCCACTTCATCGTGCATTAAAATAACAGGATTTTTCTTAAAACCAGGATTGTGGTTGAAATTTTCAAATATGCCTGTCTAAAAATAGGCTCCTAAGTCCATCTTTAACCACCTAAATAAGAATGGCCTGAATTTCAAAGGTGCTGAGCCCCCATCAATCCTAATGAGTCAAGGGAGCTGCAGATGTTCAGAACCTTTGAAAATTAGGCAGTTCTTATTTAGCTGCCTAAATTTGGATTTAGGGGGCTGATTTTAGCTACCAGGTGGGGATGTTCAGATGAGCCTAGGTAATTTAAGAGTACGAGAGGTGCTCTTGAAAACCCCTTTTGAGGGGCTGAAAATTGGGGTCCATGTCTCCAGTTTAGGTCCCTATTCAGCACAGGGAACACTGGATTGAAGGGAAGTTTTGCCTGAGTAAGGAATGATGAATAGGGCCTTGAATCCCTAATTTATTTCATTGCACTGTTTTGCCTGTTCTAACAGTGGCTGCAGTTCCTGGGCACTATTGCCTAGGGATGGTCCCATTTTAATGTGAACTCCGTATGTCCCTGCTTTAATTAAGACCATTAATGTCTATTTTAGGTTCATATAGACCCTTCCCCTTATCACATAATCTGAGTGCTTCACAATTTTTGACATATGTGTCCTCAGAACACATATGTGAGATAGGAAGTAATTACTTCCATTTTACAGATAGGGAGCTCAGGCCCAGAGAAACTAAGGGCTTGTCTAAAAGAAGTGGGTCTACTAGCTACAGAATACTTAATGCACCCTGGCTACTCCATAATAATTCTCTGCATGGATATGCTTATTTTACTCAGAGTGCCTCTGTGCAATCTGGCACTCTTCGTGCAGAATAAGCTAGGGTGTGAACTTAAAGAGTCCTAGATACTCTTCACTAAACTTGCCTTCCATGACTTGCCCAAGCTCCTCTAGGGAACTGAACCCCAGTCTCCCATTATGGGTAAGCACCTGACCATCCTTCCACTCTCACGCTACTTTGAAACAATTTTCTCCTTTAACCAGAACAATAAACTGTAGTGAGACTGTGGCTCATCTATTAGCAAAGCTACATTGTGAAGTTTGCTAATTTAACACAATAGTCAAAGCAATTCTATAATGCTGCCTTTTGCACTATGGGTTGGTCATGATGTTTTACATGTTTACCTTTTAAAAAGCCCCATATTGGCACTTTGATATAGGCAACAAATAAATTAAAGCTTCAGAGATAAAGCATGTACATATCTCTGTGTTTTTAATTTTGTACAAATGCCGACCAAATATTGTGACTGAGACTGCTAAATTATGGAACCAGGGTTTAATGAGATGTAATTATAGGTACAAAAATACTTTGTGTGTGGAAGAAAAAGCTTACTGTATGCTATTAAAGTGTTTTATGTCCAGATATGCCTGAGACAACACATTATGGGGACTGAATAAGCATAACTGTCCAAGAAGAAATAATTGAAAACAATCTTTTAGATGTCAAAATAAAACCATATATCCTGTGATTCTGTCAGTGGTTATTAAATATCTTTTCTACTATAGACAAGCTTCCTTAGTCCCTCATAACTTGTTACTAGGCAAACAATACTTATAGTCTGCAAGATAAGACCTTTGTTTCAGTAGGTGTCAGCATGGGCACTGCACAGTCATATTAGCACTAAAGGGCAAAATCTGTTCGCAAGGCCATACCCTTAATCATTTTTGTTGCCTTTCTCTGCACTTTTTCCCAATGATAATATACCTTTTTTGAGATGGAGCAATGTAGTAAGTCAAGCACTCACTGGCATAGCACCTCCTGCAAGTCAGTCTCAGGAATTAGCTCCTCAGCCTCGGAGCACCCGCGGCTGGCCAGTGTCTCACCTGCCACAGGCCCCATGTCCCTCTCAGACTCCCGTGCCCTCTCACCCTGTGGTACTGCCTACAGCAGCACCCCCACACTCTGGGTCTCCCTTCCCAGGGGAGGCCCCCTCCCCCTAAGCCTACCTTGCCTCAGTGGCTACTGCCAGTCATCATCTAGCCCCCATTCTCTGGGGCAAACTGCAGTCTGTAATGGCCACTCATCATTGGCAAGGGAATTGAACCTGCTGCTTTTCCCTGCAGCCCCAGTACCTCCCCTGGCCTTTACTCAGGCCTCAGCCTGGGGACTTGCCTGGCCCAAGCTTCCCAGGTCTGCCTGCCCTTCCCCAGCACTGCTCTGCTTCAGGTATCCTGTGCACCCAGGCAGCTAAGTCCTTCCCACTCCAAGGCTGAAATGAGATTCTCTTGGCTCCCCCCTTAGCCCTCATATCAGGGCCAGCTGTGGCCTGACTGAGCGTGGCCACAGTCATGGCTGCCTTTCCAATCAGCCTACCATTTTTCCCTAGGAGCCGGGTAACTGTCTTGCTACAGGCAACCAGATCCCTTCGAGGGAGAGCACTGGTGCTCAATCAACTGGTCCTGTCCATGCTCTGGTACCGGCTCAACACCCTGGTCCCGGCCCCGGGCTTCCTGGCTGACCTCTGGAGGGTGGTTCTGGAGTTCTTTTGGCCAGGACTGCACTGGGTCCCTGCAGGGGTACTCCACCTGCCCCTGGAGGAGGGAGGGCAGGGCCTGAAGTGCCTGCGCACTCAGGTCCACGTCTTCCGCCTCCAGGCACTGCAGAGGCTTCTTTATGGTGCGGGTTGTCCGGCATGGAGAGCCCTGGCAGCACGCCTTCCTGCGCCGCTTCCGAGGGCTCCGAATTGACCGGCAGCTCCTTTATCTCAGAACCGGGGTCTCCGCGAGACCTCTCCGGGTGCCGCGTCTTCTACCAGGACATCCGCCGGATCCTGGAAGAGCTGTTCTCTGCGACCAAGGGTCCGTGCGGCCACGAGGGGGCGGATCTCCGCGGAGCCCTGCCTAACACAATCCCCAGCTCCGTGTGGAGGTGCGGAGTCCCCGCGGTGCCCAGAGGTTGTCCTGGCGGAAGCTACTCAGGGTCAGAGACCTCCTGGACCTACGACCGGGGAGGTCTGGCTGGATCCCCTGACGGCTCGCTCAACCATGGGGCTCTCCAGACCTTGCACTCCCCGGCGTGTGCTCCAGGAGGTGCGAGGCGCTTTGCCACCCGCTGCTCGGGCTACCTCGACCGGGTCCTGCGAGGGCACGCCCCGCCACCCCCACCCCCGAGCCCTCAACCTTTTCATCCGGCCCCCCTGCCCGTAACCCAAACCAGGCCCCCTGCCCCTTCTCCGCAAGCCGGCTGCACGATCTGCACCGTCCGTTTTCAAACCGCGCCAAGGAAACAACTCTACACGCTCAGTGCTCCATACCATTCATTTCCTCACCCTCGTGTCCCGCCCGACACAAAGTGGCGGGGCTCCTGCCACCTCTGGAGGTGAGGAGCCCCGGTGGGCAGCCTCTATCCACCCTGGTCCCGAGAGCCCGCGGATATCACAGTTGGCGGTTCCTTCATGGGGCCATGAGCACGGGCAATCGTACTTGGCCTGGTTTACGTCGGTCCAGACACCTGCCCCTTCTGCGGCGTGAGGGAACCTGGCGCACGCTTTACCCTAGAGTGCGCCAGGTTGCAGCCCCTACACCGGCTCCTCATTGACCCTATTACGTTTCTGACTGCACTTTCTTCCCCCACCTCCTCCTCATCGCACTCCCTATCGTGGCCCACGAAGTCCCGGGACCTCCTGTTCAACCTCCTCCTCGCCCTGCGCTAAAAAAGCCATCTGCACGACCAGGGAGAAGAGGTTGGCTGATGGAGACTCGGTGACTGTGGGGCTTGTTTCCGGTCCTGGTCCGATTCACGTATCCGGGTGGAGTTCCTCTGGGTGGCGCATCCACTAGCTCCGTTGACGCCTTTCCGAGGAGCAGTGGGTGCTCTCCGGGGTTCTCTGCTCGGTGTCCCCGTCAGGCTCCCTCCTTATGACCCTCTGACCACACTCCCGTCCTGTTCTTTTATTAGTTGTCCCCCGTAATCAGTGGGCTTCTGTGGTCCTGTGGGTCCTCCCCTTAGGCTGGCGGGGGATCCATTAGCAGTGGGCGGGCTTTGCCCGCCCAATTCCCGGAAACCCAATAGATACAGGCAACCAGAACTGCACAGTATTCCAGGTGTGGCTGTACCATGGATTTATATAGTGGCATTATATTTTTTTCTATCTTATTATCTATCCCTTTCCTAATGGCTCCTAACATGGTTAGCTTTTGTACTGCTGCTGCACATTGAGCAGATTCTCAGACTGTAAGGCCAAAAGAGACCATTATGATCATCCAGTCTGCCCTCATACACATCAAAGACCACAGAACTGCTCCCAACCACTTCTGCAATAGAGCCATAACCACTGGCTGAATTACTGAAGTCCTCAAATCATGATTTAGAGACTTCCAGGTACAGAGAATCCACCACGTACTCTAGTTCAGGGGTTCTCAAACTGGAGGTAGTGAGGTTATTACATGGGAGGGTCACGAGCTGTCAGCCTCCACCCAAACCCCGCTTTGCCTGCAGCATTTACAATGATGTTAAATATAGAAAAAGGTGTTTTTAATTTATAAGGGTGGTCGCACTCAGAGGCTTGTTCTGTGAAAGGGGTCACCCGTACAAAGTTTGAGAACCACTGCTCTAGTTCATACCAGTAAATGACCAATGCCCGATGCTGCAAAGGAAGGCAAAAAAAAACACTCATAGTCTCTGCCTATTTGATCTGGGTGAAAATTCCTTTCTGACACTAATACAGTGATCAGTTAAACCCTGAGCATGTGAGTGAGACCCACCAGCCAGAAACCCAGGAAAGAATTCTCTGTAGTCATTCAGAGCCCTGTCATATCTCTGGCTGTTGAAGATATTTACTACTCGTTGTCACAGGTGGGCCATGAAATCATACCATCTCCTCCCTAACTTATCAAGCTCAGTCTTGAAACCAGTTAGGTTTTTTGTCTCCACTGCTCCCCTTGGGAGGCTGTTCCAGAACTTCATTCCACTGGTGGTTAGAAACCTTCACCTAATTCCAAGCCTAAACATGTGGATGGCCAGTTTATATCCATTTTTTCTAGTGCCAACAACGGCCCCTAACTTAAATAACTCCTCTCCCTCCCTGGCGTTTATCCCTTTGATGTATGTAAAGACAGCGACCATATCTCCCCTCTGCCTTGGTTTCGTTAAACTAAACAAGCCAAGCTTCTTAAGACACCTCAGTAACCATCCCATTAAACATCATTTCTGTGGAAGATGCAAACTGTCATTTCTGTTGTGCCATTTTTAAAGCTGCAGGTGCAACAATTCCACATGGCTTCCGACCATGTTTGAATGAGGATTGCGCAGACTTACTGAGGCAGTATGAGCAGTCAAGTGATCCGGAGATTATGGAGCATCTTATAGAATCATTGGATGCAGCTCACTGGGCTCAATAGGAGAAAGCAACAGTTGTGCTTCACTTTACGCGGTCAAGCAAGAAAAGCTTAATTCGTCGACTAGGTGCGGCTCAACATCCATGTACACAAATCAGGCCAGCAGTTACTTCAAATCAGATTGCCAGTCATCTATTGAAGGTCGCCAAAACTCCTGTTGACAAAGTTGTCGAATGATAGGTATATGATGAATGGTGGCATTTCCTAAGGAGTAATTCCACTGATAGTCAGATGAAGCCATTCACTAGTTTGGAACTGGATAAACTGCTGAATGATTTAAAACCGAGTGCAGCTCCTAGATATGACGGAACTGCACCTGAATTCATGAAACATCTGGGTCCTCGCGCTCAGGAATGGCTTGTTCAGTTTTTCAACAGAGTTCTGCAGGAATCCAGACTGCCCAGAATCTGGCACCAAGCAAAGGTCATTGCCTTGCTGAAACATGGGAAAGATCCACACTTGTCTTTGAGCTATAGACCAATTTCACTTCTGAGTGCCTGCTTTAAGGTGCTCGAGCAAAGAATTTCACCATCTGTGGAAGGTATGCTGGCACCAGAGCAAGCTGATTTTCACCACAGTTGTAGTGCCTGTGATCAAGTGCCAGCACTTACAACTTTAATCAAAAATGGATTCCAACATAAACTGAAGACAGGTTCAGTTTTTCTTGACCTGACCACGGCATATGATATGGTTTGGCACATGGGTGAGAAAACTCTTTGGCCTGAGGGTCATATCTGGGTATGGAAATTGTATGGTGGGCCATGAATGCTCATGAAATTGGGGGTTGGTGTGTGGGAAGGGGTGAGGGCTCTGGGGTGGGGCCAGAGATGAGGGGTTTGGGATGCAGGGGAGGGCTGCGTGCTGGGGCAGAGTGTTGGGGTGTGGGAGGGGTTATGGGCTCTGGGCTAGGGGGTGCGGGTTCCAGGATGGGGGCAGAAATAAGTAGTTAAGGGTGCGGGAGAGGGCTCCAGGATGGGGCAGGGGTTGGGATGAGAGAGGGAGTGAGAGCTCCGGCTGAAGCTGCGGGCTCTGGGGTGGGGCCAGACATGAGGAGTTTGGGTGCAGGAGGGGGCTGCAGGCTAGGGGTGCAGAGGGATTCAGAGTATGGGAGGGGGCTCCGGGCTGAGGCAGGGGGTTGGGGTGTGGGAGGGATACAGGCTCTGGGCTAGGGGTGCAGGTTCCAGGGTAGGGCCAGAAATGAGGGGTTCAGGGTACAGGAGAGGGCTCTAGGCTGGGGCAGGGGGGAGGGGGCTCCAGGCTGGGGCGTTTGGAGTGCAGTAGGGAGCTTCAGGCTAGGGCAGGGGGTTGGAGTGCAAGGGGGTTGAGGGCTCCGGCTGGGGCTGCAGGCTCTGGGGTGGGGCTGGGAATGCTGGGTTTAGGGTGCAGGAGAGTGCTCTGGGCTGGGACCAAAGGGTTCAGATGGCAGGAGGGGAATCAGGGCTGGGGCCGGGGGTTGGAGCACAGGCTCCAGGCGGTGCTTACCTCAAGTAGCTCCCAGAAGTAATGGCATGTCCCTCCTCCAACTCATACACGGAGGTGCAGCACCAGCCAGGCCACTCTGCATGCTGCCCCATCCACAGGCGCTGCCCCTGCAGCTCCCACTGACACGGTTCCTGCCCAATGAGAGCTACGGAGCTGGTGTTTGGTGCAGGGGTAGCATCTGGATCTCTCTGACTGCCTCTATGTGTAGGATCCAGAGGGGAGACATCCTGCTGCTTCCGGGAGCCACATGGAGCCTGGCGCGCATGGAGCGGGGCTACCCCCCAACCCCACTCCCCAGCTGAAGCACCAGAGCACAGCAAGCCCCTGACCCCACTCCCTGATGAGAGCTCAAGGGTCAGATTAGAAGGTCTGACAGGCCGTAGTTTGCCCACCCCAGTCTACAACTATGCCAAGTTGGTTAATATGTGCAATGGCTTTTTTTTTTTTTTTGAGACATCGCTATTTCCGTGTGCATATTGATGCTAGAACAAGTGATTGGAGTTACCAGAAGAACAGCTCCTGCAAGGATCAGTATTATCTCCAATATTATTCAACTTATATTCAAATGACCTACCATATGCCGGGTCACTTTTCAGCTTGACACATTATAGGCTCCCCTTTAACTACTTTCTTAATCACCTTTCAAGTCTCATATTAATCCCCATCTTCTCCAATTTAAATGAATAATTTCCCATGTGGAACTGTATCAAATGCCTTATTGACATCTAGATACATTAGATCCACTCTATTTTTTCTTTATCTAAAAAAAATCAGTTATCTTCTCAAAGAAAGATCAGATTGGTTTGGCATTTTATCCTAATTGCCATTCACCTCTACGTCTTTAACTACTTTCTCTTTCAAAATTTGTTCCACGTCCTTGCATACAAGTGAAGTTAAACTAATGGGCCTGTAGTTTCCCGGATCACTTTTTCCATGATGACTCCAAGAACTCTTTCTTGAGTGGTAACAGCTAATTTAGACTCTATCATTTTGTACATATAGTTGGGATTATGTTTTCTAATGTGCACTACTTTGCATTTTCAAACACTGAATTTCATCGGCCATTTTGTTGCCCAATCACCCAGTTTTGTGAGATCCCTTTGGAACTCTTCATAGTCAGCTTTGGACTTAGCTATCTTGAGTAATTTTGTATCATTTGCAAATTTTGTAACCTCACTATTTACCCTTTTTACCAGATCATTTATGAATATGTTGAACAGCATTGGTCCCAGCACAGATCCTTGAAGGATCCCACTATTTACCTCTCTCCATGCTGAAAACTGATTATTTATTCTTACCCTTTGTTTCCTATATTTTAACCAGTTATTGATCCATGAAAGGACCTTCCCTCTCATCCCAGGATTGCTTACTTTGTTTAAGAGCCTTTGGCAAGGGACTTTGTCAAAGGCTCCCTCAAAGTCTAAGTACGCTATATCAACTGGATCACCCTTGTCCATATGACTGTTGCCACCTTCAAAGAATTCTAATGGATTAGTGAGGCAAAATTTTCCTTTACAAAATCCATGTTTACTCTTCCCCCAACATATTGTGTTCATCTATGTGTCCGATCATTCTGTTCTTTACTATAGTTTCAGCCAATTTATCTTTCAGTCTTCAGAAACTTCCCTACTTCTGCAAGACCTATAGAAAAAAAAATCAACATTAATGGTCCAGACAGCTCATCAGCCATTTCTTTTAAAACTCTTGCATGCAAGTTATCTGGACCTCCTGATTTAAAAATGTCTAACTTTAGTTGCTTCTGTTTAACATCCTCCAGAGACACTAGTGGAAGGGAAAGAAAGTTATTACCACCATAAAATGAGACTCTCTCCCTCCCATACAGAACAAATATTTATTGAACACTTCTGCCTTTTCTGTAGTATTACAGATAATACCATTTCCATCTAGTAATGGACGTGTACCATTGTCAGAATTATTTTTTCCTAATATATTTTAAAACCTCTTTCTTATTGTCCTATGCTCTGCTGGTCATAGATTTCTCCTTGTGTCTTTTTGCTCCCTTTATCAATTTTCTACGATTTCTAGCTTCTGATTTATGTTAATTTCTATCAACTTCCCCTTTCTTCTATTTGCTATATATTATAGATGCCTTCTCTTCCTCGCTAAACCTCAATTGTGCAGTTGTGGCTTTGGGGGCATGTATTAAGTTATTCTTACATTATTACTGATCAAAAGTGACTATTTTTAAAAAAGCCTTGTGGGGCTCCATATTTTACAGCTCTCATTAGTTTTTACATGAAGTTACAAGCCTGAAAGCTCAACCAGGGCTCTGGGAGTCGAGCCCCATCCCCAGTGAAAAACATTCTGCTAATCAAATTAAGGCCTCTTGCATCTTCTTGAATCCATGGTCATCAAGTTATTTCTTCAGGCAACAAAGAGGTCACCTATTGTCTTCAGTGAGTTTGTGCAACTGGAATACATTGGAACTTACTATACCATTCTGTTGCTTATCCACAAGAAGGAACAGAATACTGCTCACAGTCTCAGCTCTCATGGGTCAATAAGAATAAGCAATACAAATGTATTTCTATGCCTATTTTATGTAGATTTGACTCACAATGCACACAAGGAACAGCTCTGAGTAAGGAGGTGCTATTTTTGTATTAGTGACCTTTGCTGTTCATTAATTTTATTTTTGCCTCTTGTTCAATTATCAGAAGCTCCTGAAGAGTTTTGGGTAACCTCGTGGGAATTGTAAATGTGAATTAATGTAAAGCCTTTGTTTGTGTGGTGCAGAACTCTGAAGTACTTCCGTCACCATGTGTTTATGGTAATTAAACCTTAGTTGAAGATTTTATTGCTGAGTAAACCACTTTTGAATGTGCAGCCATGACCTACAGACTATTCACCTTTTCAATATTTTGCAATGTTTTCCTCAAGACTCATGCTGCTGAGAAATAGATGAAACTACAGGGGAGCTGTATCTAGTGAACTAATCACTAGAAACCAGTACTGCAAATTGTAGTCCACACACTTCCCTTTACTACAATAAACAGAACTTGGCTAGTCACCATGTAAACAGATAGCAGTTAGCAAACAACTTTTATATTTTAAGTTATAACCAGGTAAACACAGTAACTCAAGGCCCTGATTCTGGCAGATATTTAAGCACACACCTAATGTAGAAGAAGTGATATGTCCCAATTCAATAGGAACAGGAGTACATATGGCACCTTAGAGACTAACAAATTTATTTGAGCATAAACTTTCATGGGCTATAGCTCACTTCTTCGGATGCATGGAATGGAACATATATTGAGGAGATATATATACACACAGAGCATGAAAAGGTGGGAGTTGTCTTACCAACTTTGAGAGGCCAATTAAGTAAGAAAAAAAAATTTGAAGTGATAATCAAGATAGATTCAATGTAACTGTCTGTACTGGGCTATCTCCCTTGTAAGTATTCTCACACTTCTTATCAAACTGTCTGTACTGGGCTATCTTGTACCAGTCCAACCATGAAAGCCCTCAGCTCATTCGATGCCCTTTGATTTCAATGGCAGTGACACAGGCAAAAGGCTTGCAGAGTCATGTCTTACTGTCTGTCTATGGCAAGGTATCCAGGCACGCCAGCACATAAGTGGTTAGTGGACTCCTGCCCATCAGATGGCTGCTCTGGCAGAGTTATAAAAGGAAAAGGATGTCCTCTCCTCCCTGCTGGCTGAAGCTGGTCTGAGATGCCATGTTCTGGTATGGAGTTTTTGTTTTCAGAAATAAAACCAGCCCTGAAGAAAGGGATAGGAAGGTACTTGTAATTGGGACTTCTTTATCCTTTCATAGCTGGTGAGTCTGCCTGCCAGCTTACACCTCCTTTTGGCTATTCAGTTGTTCCTGAGATGTTCACAGACCTGGCTTCCAACTCATTGTGACGGGATCCCCTGGATGCAACCTGGACTGTGGAACTGCTGAACCCTCTGTCCCACCAACCTAGGATATCCCTCTCACACTGTGTTGCTGTGTCAAGCCACGAACCTCTGGCAGGTACTGCACTTAGCCATCCACAGGCCAGGATACACCCAACTGAGTTACATGGATGATCTCCCAGACACTCATGAACCATCAATAGAGAGGCTCCAGCCAATTCTCCCCAGCTCCACAGCCTTGCACCTCAGAACAGTACCATCTTGCACTGGTCAGCAGTCTGGCCACTGTAAGTTTAGTACTCAGTCTGCCCCTCTCTCCATGTGGAGAGGACAGACACTAGCCTTTGTAAACTGAGCAGAGATTTCCCAAGCACTTCAACCAAATCGCACTGCTTTAGGTAAAATAGAAAATAGAAAATACAGAGATAGATTTTAAGTGATTATAAGTAAGAAGCATAGAAATCAAAGTTGGTTATTAAGAAAAAAAAATAAATTTGCAGTCTGAGTTCTACAGACTAAACAGGATTTGAATCAAGCAGTGTCTCACTCTGACAGATGGTACAAACAGGTCACAGATCCTTCCTCAACACACAGACTGGGACTCTTTCCCCGACTGAGACTCCTCTCCCCCATTTCAAAGTCTTTGTCCTTCAGATGTCCCTCCAGGTGTTGAGTTGGGAGAGGAGGGAAAGGCCAAGTGATGATGTCACTTACCCTCTTTTATACTTTTGTCCAGCTTGCTGAAAATATCTTTGCTGTGAGGTGGGTTAGTCCACCCCCATAGCGTATGTGCCTCCTCCAAGAAATCTCTAGGATAATAGATTTTCTTCTTGTTGGGCGTTGATGACCCGTTAATTCTGTCAGGCTACTCCATTGTTGTACCTGAAAGGCTAGCTGTGGGTGTTTCCAGCCTCACAACACATTTCAGTAACATATACAGCAACACTTCATAACCTCACATAAAATGATAGCACATACAATCCAACAGGATATTAATAATGTTCAACAGGTCAACACTTTTGAAATAATACCTCACAAGACATACTTTTGACAAAACATATCATAATCATATCACCATGGTGAATATGGGGGTTTCAGGGTGCTGCTTTGAGGTACAAAGTGTCACAGCCATCAACAACTTGAACTCCACACATTTTCAGTTCAACTTCTTCTGTGCTAAGAGCCAGATATGCAAGGCTGGGTGTGTGCTCAGAGCCAGACATAATCCCATTACTTGCATTCAAGGTGCTAAAAAAGCAGCACCGTCCTCCCTAAAAAGGGCACGAGAGGAAGTGAACATGACCTTACCCTCAGTTTGCACCAGGAAAGGTATGTTGCACCTTTTCAAAGACTCCATGAGGCTCTGGTCATGTTTCTACAAAGAGGCTGAATCTGTTAGGGTGGTGCTGCTGCTTCTATACCCCTCCATATGATAAGACTGTGCCTTAAAGGTACAATGAGACCATAAATGTGCAATACATTTAAAGGCACAACTTTATTGCGCTGCCAGAAGAAAACCAGATTTACATTTCATTCTCTCGCCTACAGCTTTAACCCGGTCACCTTCAAAAATACCATCAGAACTTCCAGGAGTAGGAAGTGCTTATGTCTCTGTAATTCATTTTAATCTTGTTTTAGTGACACTTAATCAGTGGTCTCAGAATACTCTGAGAGCCAGTGGAGATTTCAACAAATTACCAGGTAGCAGCCCTTAAGGCTGTCACCGTGCATCAGTGGGTCACAGCTGAGGATGCCAGATTCAGGATGAACTGCTGAGAAATACGGCAGACATATCCCAGTTGGTTATTCTACCATTAGATATACTAAGCCAGTAAGAAAACTAAACTTCTGTCTTACCACACTGGTTAACAAGAAGTCAAAAATGTTGTCTCCTTAGGCATTCCAGTGCTCATTTTACCACCCAGACACTAGACTTTATAATGAGTGGTTACTGAAAACCAGTTTCAACAAACAAAAGGTTCTTCTGATCTCAAGAGACCAGCTACATAGCCAGGTCAACATAGAACTTAGATCTTACCCAATAACACTGTTGCCAATCTTTTAATAAAAACAAACCTTTAGATTTTAGCTAAGAGAAAAGAAATCAAGAGTTAAAATGGTTAATAGATCATATACATACAATCATTGCAAAGTTCTTATATCAGATTAGTAGCAGTGATGGAATAAACTGCTAGTTGTCATATGCCCTGAAACACAAGGATTATGAAGAAAGCCTTATGGGCAGATTATTCCATAGTTGTCCGCTATAGGTTTCTTGCTTATTGCTCTGTATCTGGTCACTCAGTCACAGGATTTGATGGACTTCTAGCCTGATTTGGGATGACTGTTCTTAAATTCATTGATTACACCACAGTTACTCCATTACATGTGTCTGACGAAGTGACTATTCACCCACAAAAGCTTATGCTCCAATACATCTGTTAGTCTTTAATGTGCCACAGGACTCATTGCTTTTTACAGATCCAGACTAACATGGCTACCCCTCTGATATGTGTTACATAGTGCTTGGGCCTGAATATGTTCTGACACACATGTGTAAATCAGGAGTGGCTCCATTTAGCTCAATGGAGTTAACTCAGTATAAAACTGGTGTGAAATCGAAATCAAGCCCTTTATATCTGTAGTAATGGTATCAATAGTCCATTTTCTGCATTATCACAGATGGTATGTCTATGCATGGCTTATTAAATATGAAACGCTATCATTTTATTTAGGCACCTATACCTGATGTATTAGGTTACCCTAAGGTTTTAGAGTTTTATGTATTCCTGATAGCAACAAGAATGCTGGGATTTGTGGGATGTCATTGAACTTTCTTGATTATATATTTAATTTGTCCATATAATCACAAAATGAAATGTGATTATGTACTATGCGATCATGTAGCAGAAACATTACAATACTAATAATTCTGGGGAAAGAACTACAGTAACTCCTCACTTAACATTGTAGTTATGTTCCTGAAAAATGCAACTTTAAGTGAAACGATGTTAAGGGAATCCAATTTCCCCATCAGAATTAATGTAAATGGGGGGGGTTAGGTTCCAGGGCAGCTTCCCCTACTCTGCAAGCACCAGAGGCGGGGGGTTCAACCTTAAGCCCGCCCACTCTACTCCTTCCCGCAAGCCCACACCCCTGACCCGCCTCTTCTCCCCCGACACCTCCTCCTCCTTCATTTCGCTCACTGCATCCTGACTCCTTCCCTCTCCCTCCCCTCCCTTCTAAACGCCAAGCCAGCTGATTGCCGTGTAGGGAAGGGAGGGGGGAGGCACGCTGAGTCCTCGCTCCTCCCCCCTCCCTTCTGCCTGGGGCAATCAGCTGGCTTGCCACGTTCAGGAGGCAGGGGAGGGAGGGGGAGCCTGCATGCCAAATCCTCGCTCCTCCCCCCTCCCTCCAAAATGCCGCAAGCCAGCTGATTGCTGCGGGCAGGAGGCGGGGGCAGGAGGGGGAAGGCGCTGATCCGCAGGGTCTGCTGGCGGGCTGGAGGCGCTGAGGGGAGGGGGCCATATGGAGGCTGCCAGCTGTGGAGAAAGCAGGCAGCCAAACAACGTAAGAGTGGAGCATTGCACAACTTTAAATGAGTATGCTCCCTAATTGATCAGCAACGTAACAACGAAACAATGTTAAATGGGACATCTTTAAGTGAGGAGTTATTGTACATTAACACAACTTTATGGTTGGTTGAAATTTAAACCCACAAAAAGCCACAGATTTCACAGCTAAGGTTCCTATGACAACCTTAACTCTACCCTTTAATTCTGCCCTTTCTGATGATGTGTACATGCAAGGGAAGGAGTGGGTGAAGTTGAAGTTGTCATGACAACGTTAACTCTAAATTCTCTAGCTTTCATAGATTTGCAGCTTTAGACTTAATGTTGCATCAGCAAAGTTCTTGTCAGTACATTAGTCTCTTAGAAGTAGTTTTACAGGTTAATAGACTTAATTTTGATGAGAGGAGGGTGTCTGCAAGTATGCATGTGACCCTCTTGCTCTATTAAGAATTCAGAATTAGGTCATAACCCTGAACCAGCCTTCAGCTACATCGGACCATTTAATTCTTGCAATCAATAGGCTTATTCTTGCAAAAAATCTCATTTTACAGCCCACCCACCCTCCACATCTCCCCCTCCCCATGCACACACACACACACTGTCGATTCTGTCTGCATTGGCAAAGAGAACATAGTCATCACCATCCAGAGCATGATATTTCCAAGCAACTGTATGTGTGTCTTTAGAAGCATCTAGCAACAAACACCTGCCTCCTCCAAGACACAACAAGGTAAATTTTCAAAGCAGTATGCAAAGATTTAGCTGCAATGAGAGTTGTGCAGCCAAGTCTCTTTGCATAATACTGATTATTATTCCCACGGCCACCCCAGGATTTAAACTCTGGGCTTTTACAGCACAAAGGAAACCTTTTAATATATTTCCCTAGCAGAACACTGGATAAATGCCTCGTTTTAATAAAAGGAGAACATTGAATACAATAACTATCTTTACAAAGGCAAAGACATCTTCGGCAAAACCACTGTCTTTCATCTAGTTTTTAGAAAACTCTGATTCAGAAAAATAACAAATGCCTCATTTAATCTTGTGACAGATTTATTACTTTGAAAAGCAATTTCAAAAGTTCTAGCCAGTTATCATTCACAGACCGATTTCTTCTAAGAATATTTTTAAAGTCACATCTGTGAGTCAGGTGCAGATCAACACACTCATTGCTTCAGAAAATGGCATAAAAATTAAAATCTGATCAAATCTATAAGCAGAACTCAGTAAACATTTTATTTTTTCTTTGTAGGTTTTCTAACACACCTTAAACCAAATCTTCATCTATACCCAAAAGGGAGTCTCTGCTGAAACAGGTTTCAGAGCAGTAGCCATGTTAGTCTGATTCAGCAAAAACAACGAGGAGTCCTTGTGGCACCTTAGAGACTAACAAATTTATTTGGGCATAAGTTTTCGTGGGCTAAACTGTGGGTTTTAGCCCACGAAAGCTTATGCCCCAATAAATTTGTTAGTCTCTAAGGTGCCACAAGGATTCCTCGTTGTTTTTGCTGAAAAAGGATCTCATGTGGTATGGATTTGTGAGGAACCTCCAACATAATGATGGAGTGATAAGAATATAGTGAAACGCTTTTATAGGGTCTGATCCAAAGTCCACTGAAGTCAATGGGAATTTTTGAAATTACTTTGATGAGCATAGGATCAACAGCATGCATTGACTTCAGTGAACTTTGGATCAGGTCTGTGGTGAAGTCACCTTTTCTCACTAAACAGCAGTGAACATAAATGTACTATTAGCAGAATTGCAATTTTCAATGAACTAAAATGTATGTGGAGTTTCACTACATCTGAGTTGACTATGAGTGGGTTCCACTACATGTCTGGACTAAATTAGGTTAGCAAAGCGTTGCTGAAAGGCAGAGTCAGTAGTGCTGCTAGGACTTAGTACAAAGTAGCAATTAAAAGGAACCTTATGGATTGGAATTGTGGTGCTAAAAGATCAAAATGGGTCTGTAGCAGGATGAGCACCCACTCTGAGCCTGGAGGGGTTAGAAAAACCCTGCAGATAGGCTGGGGCTGGGCAAAGTAAAACCCTGGCTGATTGGGGGAAGTGGCTACAGCTGGGGCCACGCCCAAAACTAAGCAACTGGGCCTTATAAGAAGGCCAGGGAAGCTATAGGAGGGGGGAAACCTTTCTCTGATTGGAGAGGGAGACAGGCCTGGCTGCTTGGGAACTCACCTAGAGGGAGGTGGGGCTGAGGAAAGGCCTTAGGAGCTGGGAAGCCCTAGGCCAGCAACTCCCCAGGCTGCAGGGCCTAGTTCTAGGTCCACCTAGGTATTGGGCTTGCAGAGGGGCAGCTGGAAGGTGAGTAAAGGCAGCCAGTCCAAACCCCTTGTTGCCTTTGATGATTGGCTGATACACTGAAGTCTGCCCCAGGGTGCGGGGGCTAGACAGAGACTGGCAGTCCCCATGACTGAGGTGATGTGGGGATAGGGAGTGGGGGTTCTTGTGGGGTGGAGAAACCTAGTAAAGCTGTGGGGTACTGCAGGAGGCAGAACCCTGGGATAAGGGCACTGGGGTCCTGGGAGGAACATGGGGAGCTAACAGCAAGCGGATCACTGGCCTGCAGAGGGTGCATCTGGGTCAGAGCTAATTCCCAAGGATGACAAGCAGGAGGTGCTGCAGGGGTGAGTCCATGCTGTGCTACAGGGCCCCTTAGAGAAGAGAACAAGCTAGCCAAAGCATGGGGGAGGGAGTACAGATGAAGGAAGGAAGAAACATGTGAGGAAAGAGACAAGATCATGAAAACAGAACAAAGGTGACTAGACAGGAAGATCTGAAAGTCATGCAGAAAAGTTTTTTGATTGGTGGGAGGGAGAAGATGGCTCTTATTTTCCTCATTTCTACTTAAAAAAAACTCTGCCTTATCATACATTTAGTAGAGCATTACAAACCTTCATAATGGATTTCACTGAGGCTAATACATTCAGTACACTGCTAGTGTAATACCACTGATTGCAAAGGAGTTACACTAGCATTGAACAGGCACCAGTGATGCTTTCTCAGCCTGCTAGTCTCAATGAAATCCAGCATGAAGATTTGCAACTCTAAACTGATGCTATAGACCAAAGAGTTTTCTAGACAGAGATGAGGAGATCTGAAATATGAGCTCCTTCTCTGGCTTTCATCGTGATAGTTACATATGCCAAACAACACAACATTTCACGTGTCTTGCACAAGATTCGTGACAGCTCTGTAACAGGGGAAATATATTTTCCTAGATGCAATAACAAGGAACAGAATGTCCTTCAGAGCAACTTAGCAAAAGGAATGATCTGACTCCTAGAAAGCTTTTGCAGACACCACTTTTTCATCTCCAAACCTTCTGCAATTGTCTGTTTTTGAAACAATAATCCTCTCGTGTTGTCTTGGTGAAAGCTTTCTTCCTTGAGGTAGATAAGTATTTTTAATGACTCAGCTTTATAGCATAGCAGGACATACTCCCCTCCTCCAATCCTAGATCACCTCAGAAACCATTTAGACTCTCTTGTTTCATCATCTGCTCCAGATACTTTATTCAGGTTTCTGCTACCAACACTTGTATAGTGCAATACAACAGTTCAAATACCTACAACTCTATTGCTTTCAGCCCCAGTCCATCAAACATCTCCTTTCCTTGGAAGATCTTCAGTCCAGGCTGGTGGGGACAGAGATAGCTCACTCATTCCCCTTCCTTCAGCCAAACTTTTAACAAGCTAGTCAGCTGATGTGTCAATTAGTTCCTTAATTCACCCAGCTTCCCTTTCTGATTATCTAATTCCTCCCTATTTCCTCAATCAGCCATCACCAGGGAAACTAATTGAGGCCACAGTGATTAGCCTCAGCCCTCTGTCACAGCAGTTGTAAGCTAGGATCACTACTGTATTTTGTTTGCATTTGTACTATAGTAGTGCCTTGAGATTGGGACCCCACTGAGTTTGAATTGTGCATACGCACATTAAGAGTTAGTCATGACCTTACAATCTAAATAGCTGAGCCAGGAAAAGGTAAGGAATTATTATTATCCCCATTTTACAGATGGAAAAGAGAGAGTGAGATTAAATTAGTTGCCCAAGGGCACACAAGAAGTCTGGGGCAGAGCTAGGAACTGAATGAGATCTCCTGAGTCCCAGTCTGGTGTCTTAACCAAAAAACATGGCCAATATTGCTTCATAATATTGTTTGTTGTTGATTGGCTTATCGTGGGAACTACCAAGGAAGTCAGCCATAAAATCTCTGTGGAAAGGGATTAGGCCTATTTTTGAGCGCTCTCCCTTTATCAGACCACGTTTTGTTCTTGCTGGGTCAGTTCACTCCTAGGGGATTTCTCAAGGTATCCAGGGAAGATGTTTTCAGCAAGGCATCGTTTTGTTAAGAAGGCTTAAATAAAACATAATCAAACCCCTTGCAGACTCTTCCCTCAAAGTCTGTGCAAGCAAAGTAGTTCCTTCCCTACCTTCGAGCCTCATCAATAAAGGGCTCCAAACAATCTCCCCTCCTGTCTGTTGGTTTTTCTAGACCAGTTCTTCTCCATAGTAACTCTAGTGGCCATCCATTGGTAGCACTGCCCCTGGTCCTGGCCCTAAGCTTTCTGGAAAGTGTTGCAGTTTCTGGTCTCCATTTCATGATGCCCTCTTTTTTTTTCTTTAAGGGTCACCTAATTAAGTTCCAGTTCTTTCTTATGCTATGTCTACCTTTATAATGCTACATTGGGACAGCTGTATCCCTGTAGCGCTTCTGTGTTGACACATACTACAGCAATGGGAGGGGCACTACCATCACTGTAGGTAATCCACCTCCTCACCAGGAAGTAGCTAGGACCTAGCACTGTCTACACTGGATGTTAAATTGGCTTAACTACTTCTCTCAGGGATGTGGATTTTTGACACCCCTGAGAAAAGCAGCTATGCCAATGAAACTTTTCAGTGTAGACAGACAGATACCCCGAGGCGTCTGATTTCAGAGGAATGGTATCCCTTACACTTCTACACTCTGAAAGGTGCTACTACTTTTCATTGAGCTAAAATAATGAAGCTATCTGGATATCAGTTATACTTTATCTGGTCCTCTATGCTTATAAATGCCTTAAAAAAAGGACTGAGCCTATAAATAAGTGTGTGTGTATACGTGTGTGTGTGTGTGTGTATATATATATATATATATATATATATATATAATGTTAAAGCATCTCTGTAGCATTTATCACATTGTATTAAATATTCATTTTTCCTTCACTGTAACTAAAATAACCTATTATATATCATAGAAAATATATAAAATTCCTACTATATAAAAATTCACAGAAGATAAAATATTACAGTCTAGCAGCATTATACCCATAACAAAGAGTTTTTACACACTGCAATACATCTTTTCAAATATAATCTGTCTAGACCAAGCAGTAGTGCACCTGCAAAATACCAGCTAAAACACATTATTTTTCATCACTTACGGAGATACAGAGTTTTCTGTTTTGAAGCAGAGACAAAATTATTCCAAATTACACGCAGTTTACTTCCCTTTTTATATCACTGTATTGTTGTTGCTTTCCCAGACTGAAATGTAATCAACTTCTTTCATAGGATACTATTTCTACCTTCCATTTTAAATAAGTTTCTAACATCAGTGCTACCTAACCAAGATTAATATGACTTTCCTACTTAATATAAATCTTTTCATTTGTTGCTGAATGGACTGTTCTCCAGTATTGCTATCTAACTGCAAGGGACAATGTTGTTTATCATTTCTCCCTGAAAGCTGCCATTTAGATCTGTAAAAGCAGCAAAGAGTCCTGTGGCACCTTATAGACTAACGACGTATTGGAACATGACCTTTCGTGGGTGAATAGCCACTTCGTCGGATGCATCTTTGCTGCCTTTACAGATCCAGACTAACATGGCTACCCCTCTGATACTTCACATTTAGATCTGGATACTACAGTACTTTGATTTTAAAAACCATGAACTATAAATGTGCTCCTATCAAGAGTGAGCATGAATTCAATGAATGATATTGACTTTACATCTGAAATACCTTTTAGATGTACTTTACATTTATAACATCTGAGTTAAAAAAATACAGCAAAGTGTAGAAGGCATTTGTGGAAACAGCATCTTGCTGGACCTAAAGAAGGTCAGACTCAAGTGCAACATAATTACGGTTCTTGTGTAATACTAGTAGTAATTGGAACTGGTTGAAAATTTTCAAATGAAATGTTTTGCTGTCAAGAAATACCAGTTCATCAAAATTGACATGCTTTGCAGGAATGTGTTGATTTTAAATAAATTTCACTTTGAAAAGAAAATCAAAACAGCATATCGATATGGTCTAAATGTTTGAAACGTTGATTTTTCATTTCAAAATGATTGTTTCAAAATTAATTTTATTTTATAATATAAAGTCAAAAATAAAAAAAACGTTGATATGTTATCAAAACAAGACCTTTCACCTGACCCAAATTTCATTCTGCAAGAAATTTAGCAATCCTTGCATTTTGTTCTGATTTAGAACAAAAACAAATTGCAAAATCATGGAATTTCCCACACAACTCTAACAATAATATTTACTATTCACACACTACAGTGTCCTTTCCACTGCCAGTCCTCTTCCATAGCTGGTGTGCTGACAGGATTAACTGGAATGGAATATTAGAACATACAGAATATTCAGCAAAAAGAACAGGAATACTTGTGGCACCTTGGAGACTAACAAATTTATTTCAGCATGAGCTTTCATGAGCTACAGCTCACTTCTTCAGATGCATAGAATGGAACACACAGACAGGAGATATTTATACTGTCTGTGTGTTCCATTCTATGCATCCGAAGAAGTGAGCTGTAGCTCATGAAAGCTCATGCTGAAATAAATTTGTTAGTCTCCAAGGTGCCACAAGTACTCCTGTTCTTTTTGCGGATACAGATTAACATGGCTGCTACTCTGAAACCTGTCAGTATATTCAACAGTTGTCATCAAGAAGTTGATTATTCATACAATGAAACTCTCTGTGCTATAGAAAGGAATCATCTCCTCACTAACCCCAGTGTAGCACAGAGATGAGGCACAGGAATATCTTTTGTAAATTACAAAAAAACTAATAGTATTAGTTTAAGACAGATCCCCATATGATGTAAACTGTTGTAGTTCTCTTGGCTTCAATGGGGTTAAACCCATTTGCACCTGATAATTTGGCCCTACAGATAGATAAATAAAATTTGATCAACAGGTTATACGCCTGTCATCACCCTAACTACCTTGCTTTTAAATTTAGATCTCTTTCTGCTTCCATTCATAAATATTTTGTCTCTTCTGCTGTACATTTTATGGGACAGGAACAATGCCTTCTTCTGTGCCCTCTCCTAGCACATTTTGGGCCCCTCCTCAATCTAATTTAAAAAAATATTTATTGTTATTACTAGGGCTGTCAAACTATTTAAAAATAATTGCAATTAATCATGATATTAAAAAATAGTTGTGATTAATCACAGTTTTAAATGCACCGTTAAACAATAACAATTTCAATTCAGCATAGAAGCATGTCCTTTGGAATGGTGGTCAAAGCATGAAGGGGCATACAAATGTTTAGTATATCTGGCATGTAAATACCTTGCAATGCTGGCTACAATAATGCCACGAAAACACCTGTTCTCACTTTCAAGTGACATTGTAATAAGAAACTGGCAGCATTATCTCCCGTAAATGTAAACAAACTTGTTTTTCTTAGCAATTGGCTGAGCAAGAAGTAGGACTGAGTGGACTTGTAGGCTCTAAAGTTTTACATTGTTTTGTTTTTGAGCGCCATTACGTAATAAAAATAATAATTCTATACTTTAAGTTGCACTTTCACAATAAAGAGATTGCACTACAGTACTTGTATAAGGTAAAATGAAAATACTATTTCTTTTATCTTTTTTACAGTGCAAATACTTCTAATCAAAAATACTATAGAGTACTATATACTTTATATTCTGTCTTGTAACTGAAATCAATATATTTGAAAATGTAGACAAAATCCAAAAATATTTATAATAAATGTAAATTAGTATTCTATTATTGTTTAATGGTGTGATTAAAATTGTGATTAATCATGATTTTTTTAATCTAGTTAATTTGCTTTGTGTTAATTGCATGAGTTAACTGTAATTAATTAACAACCCTAGTTATTACTTCACTTCAGAATTAGGCAATTAATCAATTTACATACCTTCTGGGGACTGTTCCTCTTCCCACCGAGGTCAATAGTAAATTATTAACTTCAGCGTGAGCAGTATTGGGCCTTGAGGGCTTGATTATGCAAGATGCTGAGCACCGCAGCCCCATTCAGACAACACTTAAGCACATGCTTAATTTTAAGCATGTGATTAGTCCTGTTGACTTCAGTGGGATTACTCAGATGTAGGAGACACAATAAAATATCTTTGCCAATAGAGAAAGGCATATAGTGTGCTGGCTAATGTATACACATGCCACTGCTGCCTCCTCTTTGGAATATAAGACCTGTTCAAGTGGATTCAGTTATGTCACCTTCTAGTGTCTAGCCTACAATAAATATAAGCCCAAATACTACCACTATCAGTAGTAAAGATTCACTTTCAGCTCATTTGCTAAAGGTTATTATTTTGATGCAGAAACTCCTGAGTTCTGTTCTGTATGTCACACGCATGATGTTTAGCTGGGATGTGTCTGTCTACCACAATCATTACAGGTACCCTTCACATTTTACTTCTGATGTGTCTCAATGAGAAATGGGCATGGTTTAATTCCCTTCTGTTTCAGGGAAGATCTAGCAGAGACTGCCTAGAGCGAAATTAAGGAACAATTTTATCTTCTCACTGTTCCCATTTTACCTCCTCTCTCCATTTCATCCTGAAGCTGCTGCCAGTAGTGCTAGCCGTGCAATTAATGTGTTGCCAAAATGGTGAGAAAAGACTTTTAAAACAGTGAAATCTATTAAATTATGCATTAGTTTCCCCAGGGGAAGTGATGGACACCTTATTGCTTAACTGGTTTAAAAAGGACATGGACAAAAGAAAGTACTCTAAACTATATTCTAGAAACAATCCTGTACTAATCCTCAGGGAATGGATAAGACCACAAAAGCAATCTTTCCTCATCTCTAACTTTTGTAATTGGCGATTCCCATTGCTTCATTCCATTCAATTCCTTAATTAGTACTATCAGTTATGACTGGTTCAGAAGCGCAAGGAACCATTTAAGTACCATAAATAGCACTGGGGAAGGAACGTGGGGCCATATGTTTGTGACACTGTACCCCATATTCTTCACAGTGATATTATTACGATATGATTATGGCATATTTCTGATGTATTTTATGCAAGATAGGTCATGTAAGATATCTTTGGAAAGGTTATGATTTAGTGAATATTATCCTATTTGTTATGCAGGTATCATTTTTGTATGTGAAGTTAGGAATATTGAGTATATATCTGTATTACAAATGTGTTTGCACCTGGGGAACGCCCACTAGGCAGAATGTACTTAGTCTAGATGGCTGGCTGGAAAGGGCCATTGGAGAAAACAATAGGCCTTAGAAGAAGTTTATGTCCACCATGGGGTGGCAGGGCCTTCCTGAGGATGCTACAAACAGCCTCTGACTCATGGGTTCTGTGGCACTACAGGGACATGTAACCAGGTCACCTGGTACTGCACTCCATCTTGGAATACCAGTGTTTTTCCACTGACTGGCATAGGAACTAAGCTTTGAGACAAAGGGTTCCTGCCATATGCAAAAGCTATTTAAGATAGGGAAGTGACATCATCGTCGTTCTTCACTGACTCCCCGCTTCAAAGAGATTCTTGGAAACATCTGAGGAACAAGGACTGAACTGGGGGGAAGTGCTGGACCCAGGCTAAAAGAGATTTTTAGCCTGTGAAAGGAACACCTGTGGTTTTTAAGCTGTAAGCAAGTGCAGCTCCCCCTTAAGAATCTCTGCAGCCTGCTTAAATCATCATTTAGGGTGACAGTTTGCTACTCATATCCAATCGCTTTAGTATATTAAGCTTAGTTTGCGTGTTTTGTTTGTTTGCTAGGTAATCTGCTTTGATCTGTTTGCTATCCCTTGTAATCACTTAAAATCTACCTTTTGTAGTTAATTTATTTTTGCTTTGTCTAAAATCAGTGTGTGGGAGTCATAAATTGGGCAAAAAGCTGTTGCATATTCTTCCCCACATTGAACAGGGGAGAATTTCATGAGCTTATACTGTACAGATCTCTGTGCAGTACACAATGGTATAATTTTGGGTTTACACTCCAGGGTAGGGGAGGTGCATCTGAGTAGATGGGCTGTTCCTTAGCTGTAGCCTCCCCATGCAGAGCTGATCACAGCATCTGTATGTTCTGCAGCTGAGTGTGTCCCCACCTATATGTGTGCTGGAGCCTGGGAGAGGGCTTGGCAGGCTGGTCACAGCACTACAGTGTAAAGGAATCCCAAGCTGTTGGTCAGAGGGGCTGAGTGATACTCCAATTCCAGGTGGCACCCTGGGGGGAACGCATTACAGTGTTTTAATGTTTATACTTCTATTAGTAATATCAAACAGAAAGTAATTACAATCTGTATTTCTCTCCTTTAAAATTGGAAGCCATGACAGAGCAAAGGATTCAAACATGTACATCTCTGCTTCAATATAACGCGACCTGATATAACACAAATTCAGATATAATGCGGTAAAGCAGTGCTCCGGGGGGGGCGGGGCTGCGCACTCCAGTGGATCAAAGCAAGTTCAATATAAAGTGGTTTCACCTATAACGCAGTAAGATTTTTTGGCTCCCGAGGACAGTGTTATATCGAGGTAGAGGTGTATTTAACTTTGAACCAGTGTTATAAGTCCAACTCCCTTCAGAGTATGTGAATATGCTTAAGTGCTTTGCAGATTAAGGCCAGAGAGATGACTTGCTCTCCACTATTGTCTCACTGTAGTTAACTCATGGTACTTCATAACTTTAGAGACATTAGAGCTGAAAAAATAATTTATAATTAATATTTGCTTGACTAGCTTTGTCTCCTTTTCTTGTGTATAAACACATTGTGATTTTCTCATATGTACTTGAAAGGGCTTGCAAAACACGTTCTGTGATTAAATCTAGATCTATCTGTCTTCGGATTGTATACACCACCCATCACCATAGTATCTGAGCACCTTCCACGTAAAATCAATAACAATCGCAAAGTCCCTGGTGGACTTCATGGAGTCTCTAGCTCTTCTTCCTTCAACTCCACCTGAAGTAGGGCTTTTTGTTTGGTTGGTTGGTTGGTTTGTTTGTTTGAGGTTCCTTTGGGGATATTGGATGGAATGGGTGGATAGATGGAGCGTCAATGTTATGAATGTCATTCTTGCAATGGTAGAAAGGCTTCTTCAAAGAGCAAGGTTTAGCAGCATTTCCTAAAGACAGGCAGACTCTAGATTTGCTTTATCTCTTCTGGAAGTTGGTTCCATACTCAATTTCCTTGACTGAGAATTCTTTCAATGTTGTTCATATTTGACAGTGGAGCTGCTCTGAATGGACACACAGGTCACATGGTATGTTTCTGCTCCCTGATTGGATGAGCTTAACCCTTAAAACTACTTTCTTGTGTAAATACTCAAAATTACCAGTATAAAATTTGCTTTCTGCTAATGGTTTGCAATATTTGCATTAAAAGTTCTGTTTCACAAACTTTCCTGTCTCAACACTCATTTGTGAGAATATCTGTGGAAATGAAACACAAGTGAGTTGTGAACACACACAAACTGAATTCATTCAGAAGTTCAAAAGAATATTCACAGAAAATATATTTGCAGTACCCAACTAGCTCTGCTTGGCATATTTCCTTCTAACAAAACAAACTATGGCTGACAGCCGATCGCATTGACTCTCGTGGATTGTTTTCAGCTTTCTATTTTATTATTAATGTCTTGCTGTCCTTCTAACAAAAAAAATCCCTGTGTTAATTTAAATAGCTTTGCAACTCTGGCAAATGTGTGCCAGCTTTAGGGGAGAGAGAGAGGATATTTCCCCAGTACCAAAACTATCCAGTTGACTGCAGCTCTTTTAACTTCGCAATTGGAATGAACACCTAGTGAGTGTGGGGAAAAAACTCTTTTTTTCTGAGTCTTTTTTGTCCCACTTCTTCAGTGTTTTTAAAGGTGACATTGCCACGACCCTGGAGACTGAAGTGTGCCATGGAATAGGTACAGTACAAGCATCAGCAATGAAAACAAAGCTGCTCTCCTAAGAATGTTCTTTACACCTCACCTGGAGGGAAGCCTTCTAGGACTGAGACAGTAGATCAGTATCCATGTACATTCAGCACTTTGCCATTTTGAGACTTTCATGCTCATTAGTGCCCATTCCAGCTGTGTAGTAGTGGGCTTACAATGTGGACCATGTGCCCAATTTAGTATGAGACCAACTCATTTCATGGAAGCCACTGCACACCATCAGATGGCAACTACCTTTCCACAGCTATGGACCTGGGCTGGATTTGGCGATGTGTTAGTGACAGTCACCCCTTTACCAATCTTTTTAGGCCATCTAATCTTCCTGCAAGTTACTGTACATATTTTTATCTCATATACTAGTTTTAAAGCATTTGTACAATAATCTATTAGGAAGAAATGTGAGAAGAGAGCACTCAGGGAACTCTAACAGAAGGCTAAGTGGGCTATGAAATGCTCAAATATATGGTAATTATAAACTTAATAGAGTGTGTATTTGGTTCTGATTGGTGATGGTGAGCCATTTAACTATTAGAAAGATACCAATTTGTCAGTATGGCAATTCTGAAATTACATTTAAAATATAATACCCAGTGCACTGGGAATTATAATTACTAAAGAACACATTATGCACCTCATTTTATTAAAATATCTTCTCATTTTCTGCCCACAAGTAATTGGAGGCACAAATAACAAATCTGAGGGCTGAGATTTTCAAAAGTGACAAGTGATTTTGTAAGTTTATGAGTGCTCAACTTGAGGCACCTTAAAGATGCTTGATTTTCAGAGTGTGGGCACTCGACATTTTCTGAAAATCTAGCTCTTTAACATGTCTCAGATTAGGCAGCCAAAATATGAGGCAACCAAAATCACTGGTCACTTTTGAAAATCTGTATATGTCTAATTACTTGATCGTATTCACAAATCAGGCAGTTATATGTGTCAGGGTATGTCTGTACTTGGACCTGCGGGTGTGATTCCCAGCTTGATGAGACATACCAGAACATATCACCTGGCTTGTATCCAGCCAGCACACTAAAAATAGATGTAGCTTCAGCAGCATGATCAGTAGGGGGAGCTAGCTGCCCTGAGTACACAGCTATGATCTCTGATGGTCATATACTTGGGATGGCTAGCCCTCCCTGGCACTTGTGCTGCCTTGACTACATTTTGTCTTTAGCACTCTAGATCGATGAGAGCTAGCATGAATGTCTCTCTTCAAGCTGGGAATCACACACCCAGCTCCAAGTATGCACATAGTTAATTGTAGGCTCATTTAAGGTTGTGTCTATTTTTTTATGCCCACAGTGCTTTTCTGGGAAAAATTCTTGGTCAGATTGAGGCTCCCTTAAAATTTGGCCCTACATTTTAACTTTAACACAACGTTGTATTATGACTATTAATTATTAATAGAAAATGGAATTTGCATGGACACTAGTAATAGTAACAGAGCTAATGAACAAGGGCCACATTCTGGAAGGTGCTGATCTTTCATTGTTGGAAGCTGAATGCCCTTGGTTTCCGTGGAAATAATTGGGAAGCTGAGGCAGTTCAGCCCCTCTCAGGATGTGTACAGCATCTTTCAAAATCAGGTCCTGATTTATTAGAGATCATACATCATGGCAATGGAATGGTGTAAGAATCTGAACAGAAATAGGGCCAGACTGACAGGATCATACACGGCTGTGCAGGGGAGAGGGCTGCATAGAGACTATCAGTTGCAGTCCCTCTGCTCAGGGGAGAAAAGGGACAGTTCCATCCAGGCATTCCATAGGAGGCAAGAAGGAGGGGGCATCATGGCCCAGCCTCTCTCTACACTGGCCCTTGGGTTGGCTACACTATCCTGGAAGATAGTGCATCAGAGAACATGGACGGAGACTGTACCTTCCAAAGGAACAGTCCCTCCCTGAGTTCCCCCTACAGCATTGTAGCTCCCCACTGCCCTGTCATAAGATTGAAATAAAAAAACAATCTAGCTCTTTAGAAGAACATGATTATCAGCTTTGTCTCAAGATCAGACAACTGAGCACCTTGCACATTTATGGCTCTATAAACAACAACAATAATGCATTTACTAACTTCTGGTAATGACTTGTTTCCTGGGGATTACTGATACTTCTACCTCTATGGTAGATAAATCTCTCTGGAACATTTACTCAACTGCTTTCTGAAGACACAAAAGTGCTGATGAAATTCCTAATTGCAAATTAGACTTTTGACAGGGAAGGGAGAGCAGACGGACTGAAATAGCCTCAGACTCCCTGTTCTCTTTTTTTCCCCGATAGCAGAAGAAAAGTTCATAATCCAGACGTATTAACTGATTGTAACAAACAGCATGAAGGCAGGACCCAGCAATATTGTGTCCTGGCATCTGGCCGCCAGACACAAGAACAGTAAATGATTGGGCAAAGTCCCCAGTGTGGTGGCAAAATGTACATCAAGAGCAACTGAGATGCAATACGGGACATTTTGTGGTCCACAGAAAGCAACTTTACCACTCAGACCAAAAAGGGGATACTCTCTGTGGATGAGTCAATAGGGACTGTAATAAACTTGAGTCAGCAGGAAGTCACCCTTTGCATTTCTTATTGGCTAAACCGCTATCATTTTAGCTGAGCTGGCTTTCAGGTGGGTTTAGAACAACACTATCATTACACTTCTATAGCATTTTGAGATTATTTTAGGTAAGTGTGTTTTAGTACTGTAAACAGTGTAAAAAGTTATTCTTCTCCTGCCCAGACACCATAATAGTGCCACTTGATGAAGTAATAATTCTTTATCTCTCTATAGTGCCTTGCCTCCCAGGTTTTCAGAGCACTTTATAAACATTAATGAACTAAGGACTCAATTTTCAAACTAATTTCAAATGTCTCAAAAGCTCTGAAAATCAGGCCACTTATTCATGTGCCCTCAATGTGGGTTTAGATACTATCACAGTTTTAGTCAAATCCTCCTTCCTGGGCACTCACCAGACTGATGTGAGGGATCCAACTGCCTCTTGAGTCCAGGACCCCCTGGCACACTCTTGGGATGCAGATCCTTTGTTTAGCACCCCTCCTGAGAACTAACATCTCATGGTCCAACTTTCTGGCCCCTGCACCTTGAACAGACCCTCCTTCTCCACCTTCCTAGCTCCTCCATATCAAACTCCCTCCCCTAGAACTCCAGCCATGTGGGCAGTCTGGATCCACAGGTCAACTCTTCATGGGTGTGTGATAGGTGGGGCCCATAGCACACAGAGACTTTTCACAGGACTCTAAAACACCATTAACCTTTACTTACTGGCTCAAGACAGTCATTTAGAGAGCAAACATCCTGAATGTTTCCTGGGGATTACTAGACCTTCAGTCTAGTTCACCTTTCTCTTGGGGGATTGTGTGTTCGGAGGCAGGGTTCCCCCTGACTTACGCAGCTGCTTCCCTCATCTTAAGGTGGTGAAAGTGATCCAAGACCCTAAAGAGAACAGCTTTTATAACCTTTTATACCCTTTATAACCCTTTTATAACCTTCTAGTTTCCTCTGTCAGGAAATTGCCTAGCATGGATGTATTTGAATAGAGGACTATCCCATTGTAATGACTCTCTATTGTCAGTCCTCTATCATTACCCATTGGAATTTCAGAGGTAAAACACAGTAAACAAAAGGTTGCCCCACTGGGTATGGTTTGGAGCTTGGAAAAGATACATACAGAGAGTTCATGATCTCACCCAGAATTCATAAACTGTACAGACAAATTCTCAAATCATCACAGGTACCGAGGCACTCATGTCTGAAAACTTTACTAAGGGGCTTGCCTGATGCAATACAGAGGTCGGAACAGAACCCAAGTCTTCTAGTTCTGTGCCTCTCTGGGCACAACACTGACCCTTCAAACTCCCCAGTACTAAAACACACTCCTCTTCCAAAACTCCACCCCAAAGGCATGAAGATTCTGGTTTAAAATGTAAGTCTCTTGGGGGCACACAGCAATTGTGAAGCAGTTGATGTACAGAGACGCTTTGCTCAGAGTCTGCCACATGAATATTCTTTTATACTTAACCATACAAAGCACAGGAGAGCACAGATCCAAACCCATAAACACTAACTGCATGCCTCTGCCTCAGTTTCCTCACTACTCCAGGGCATCCTTTGTGAAGCTAGCCCTTAGTGACTTGTCCAAAGTCATCCAAGAAGTCTGTAGTGGAGCAGTGAATTGAAGCCAAGTTTCCTAAGGCCTAGCCTAGTATTCTAACCACTAAACTATCCTTCATCATTATTGGATTTTATCCTAACTACACCCCTGTGAGAAAGTATCACAAGAGTGGCCTTGTTAGAAATCAAAGAAAAACCAAAATACTGAAATAGTAATTTCTGTGACTGGAAGATGGTTATAATGACTTCAGTATTTCTATTTTATCTTTTCATAGTGCCTTCAACCTTGGGGTCCCAAATCACTTTACCAAGTATTCTGCTCAGCTTCATACCTCGTGCAAGGCTGAAGTAAAAGAAGTTGGCCCAAAATACAAAGGAATCCCTTCACACATCACTGAAATGACTTGCTGCAGTAGAAAAGAGTCGCTGTTCAACAGAGCATAGCATGACATGACAATAAAAGAGGAAGTGATGCGGTGAAAGTTTTTAAATCAAAATGTCTAGATGAAAGTGGGGAGAAGGAGAGTTCATATAACTGTCACAGATTGTATGCACTGCAAAAGTGAGGTTAGACAATGCAGAGCCTGTAAATGCCTCAGGAGTTGGCTTTAGACAGTGAGGCTTTTGCTATTCTATTGAGTTATTTCATATGCAGGGTCAATACTTCTTTAGAGATTAGCCTTGCAAACCAGTGTTGATTGACTTATATTCAAATCAGCTTACACAAAAGTGTAATGGTAATTGAAACTGCAGGGGGAATTTAGGTAGCCATGTAACCTCAACTACAATTAGGCAACAACTTTAGAGTCACACTTTAGCAAACAACTCTAAAGGCTCTTTCGTGACCACATGTTGTCAAGAAAGACCTTGGTATTACAATGTACTGAGAAGATAGTGTTACTAGCAAAAAAAAAAAAAAGCCTGTTAACTTCCTACTGGAATGTTCATGTACTACTGATTCAGGCCTGGTCTACACTACGCGTTTAAATCGATTTAAAGAGCGTTAAATCGATTTAACGCTGTACCCGTCCACACTACAACGCCCTTTATATCGATATAAAGGGCTCTTTAAATCGATTTCTGTAC
>NC_133769.1:345364641-345371121 GCF_003597395.2 Chelonoidis abingdonii
AGAATTCCAAGGGGCGGGGGAGACTGCGGGAACTATGGGATAGCTACAGAAGAGCTACCCACAATGCAACGCTTCAGAAGTCGACGTTAGCCTCGGACCATGGATGCACAACGCCAAATTACTGTGCCTAGTGTGGCCGCATGAAATTGAATTTATAATATCAGTTTTATAAAACCGATTTTAGCTATTTCGATATTATCCCGTAGTGTAGACGTGGCCTTAGGCTCTGATCTCCCGCATTAAGATCCGCTATCACTGATCCCTGTGCCCAGTAGGACTCCACACAGCACACGGGTCCGTGCTAGCAGATCACAATGCAGAACAGGGGTTTCGCATGAGGGTGTATTGACTCACATTTACCAACAGCAGTGGCTGGAGTTCTCTGGAAGTCTAATTAATGACTAAAGCCCCAATCCCACCAAAGCATTTAAGCACCCATTTGACTTTAAGAACTTGAATGGTCCCTTCAATTTCAATGCGATTGTAGCATGTGCTTACCTTTGAGCACATGAAAAGTGCTTTGCAGAACCAGAGCATAATTATGCATAACTTGTATTTTTTCAAAGCACACAGCCAAAGGTGATACTCTCGTGGAAACAGTTCAGGGTGCATATCCTGGAGCAATCAAAAACTTAGTTTTCTAGGTGTTCTATTAAAAATATAGTTCTTTTCTGCAATGTTCAGCTAAGCAAATATTTGACTTTTATAAAATACTGTGGAAGATTCACCCCACAAAAGAGAAACAATTAGCAAAGTTATTAAGAGTTAGGTGATTTCTTACACAATAACTGAAATTATGCCATAAACTCACACAAATAGTGGGAATATGGAGGTACTGAAAACCATGTAAGAAAAAAACCCATTATGGGTCAACTTCTTCCTTCCTTGTATATAACATAGAATATTGGATTACCTAGAAGAGAGCAAGTCTCCAAACACATTTCTATAATTCTTTCCCCAGCGAGAACAAGGACTGAGTGGACCTTGTTCTCATAGACAGATGCATAATAGAGAGAGTATGCTGTCCTAGACTATAGGGTATGACATTATTATTCCTCCACCTCCTTTTTTCATAAGCTTATCAAAAATTAAATAAAATACTTGGGCCTGGATCCTCTGCCGATGCAAATTGGCAATAGAGCAGCATCACTGCACAACAGCAGAGAATTTAGTCCTATTTCTACAGTACTGGAGATGCTGGTCTGAACATGTAGAAGATGGCACAGCCAGCACTGCACTCCGGAGGCCAGCCGGGGCCATTGCACTGTACGAGATGACTTCTCAGCCTAGACCTCACGTTCAGAACATTTGAGCTGAGAAAGCGAAAAGTCTACAAACTTGCTTGGAAACCTGCTAAGACACAGAGTACTCTGCTGAAAGGCATTCGATTAATGCCATGTTTTGTGGCAGCAATAATTTTCCGTACTTTTACATTACTTATTCTCCTTGAAAAGTAACAAGAATAGGAAAATTTGGCTTATTTTCTCATATCTGTAATGATATTTGCAAATCACTTTCAGAAAGTGTAAATCACAAAAAAAAAAATTCAAATGTGCATTGAAATGAAGCCTGCATGATTTGCAATTTAGACTTTGTTTTATTGATTATAGAAAAAAAAACCCACCACTTGGCAGGTCTCTGACATCAAATATTTCCAAAATGATTACAGATTTTATTAATCAAGGTCAAAGTGAACTCATTTGCCCAGTGCTGATGAAAACACAGAGGTATGTATTAATTAACAATCACTTCAGAAATGAAAACTAAGATACATTAAAATTACATTGATAGTGGTTTACAGTATGGGGTTCAGGTGCCATCTACTGGGCAAATCAGACTATGCAAATACCAAATATATATTGTTTTTCCTCTGGTTTTTCCTCTGGTTTCCCAATTATGGCCCCAGTTTAGGGATAGCAAGTGTGAAAAATCAGGTTACATTTTTTTTGCGGGGTGGGGAGTGGAGGGGGAAGTATAGTTGCATATATAAAACAAAGCCCCTAACATCAGGATGGTGATGGTCCCAATAATATCAGGACGTCTGGTCGCCCTACTCCAAAGCACTTGACAAAGCACTTAATGACAGGCTTACCTTTTCGCGTATGCTTGTGAAATCAATAGGCACTATTTAAGGGTTTTGCTGCATTGGCGAGTTGTTGCCGAGAATAAGTACTCAAATTTTAATATATAATAGTCATATAAATCTTTTCTTTGTTGGTAAAATATTTGAACGATCTAATAACCAAGGAGTGAAATGAATTATTTAATCTAGAATAATTCAGAGTAAATGGATAAAATTAAGGAAAGAAAATTTAGGATGGATATCAGGAAAGAAATTGTGACACTGGAATATGAAATACCTTGCAAGTTATTAAATACCCCAATAAGACCTCTGTGTACCCCTGGCTGAGAACCACTGACTCATGTGCAGAATCAGAATGTAGCACTAGATGGAAGTAAGAGACGGGTCTAGACCCTTAGGGTACATGCTGTCTCCTAAATGTCTTGTGATATTTGATCCATTTATTTTTAAATCTTAGGCTATGGACTTGTCATGAGTTTTCTGGGGTGGAATCTTGAGCTGGTGCAGAGCTCCAATAACTTCATTGAGATTCCAGTGGATCGTAGTATAACTGTTGAGTGTTACAGGTCCCCCTTTGTGACAATGTAGAGTATATGAGATGGTAGAGTCCTACCTCCAAAGCTTTAGCTTAAGTCATGGTAACTTATGCTTTTAGTTCAAGAGGGCCCTGGTTCAATCATAGTATATCAGCCATGGCTGTCACATAAGTGGGGCTTGTCTGGATTTGAACCACTGTGAGCCTCAGAGCCTCTGGATAAGCTTCCTTTGAGCAGAGGACATATGTAATCCACTAGTGAGGGCTCCTCTTCACTACCGGGGTCAGTTGACCTAAGCTATGTTGACTCCAGCTACATTATTCACGTAGCTGGAGTCAACGTAGCTTAGGTCGACTTACCCCAGTGTCTTCACTGCGCTGCATCAATGGGAAACACTCTCCTGTTGACTTACCTTAATCTTCTTGGGGAGCTGGAGTACCAGGGTCAACTGGACAGTGCTCTGTCGTTAATTTAGCAGGCCCTCACTAGACCTGCTAAATCAATCTCTGCTGCGTCGATCTCCCTGTAGTGAAGACCAGTCTGTGTTACTGGTGCCCCTCTATACCAATCCACACAGAAGAAGGAGGTATTATATTCCCCAGCCATATAGCCTAGCTCTTTCACTCAAGCAGTAGCAGTTTATGCTTTTAGCTCTAGAAGTCCTGGGTTCAATCCCTAGCAAGTCAACTATGAGGGTGGACATCACAGAAGGATTTGTCCCACTGAAGACAATGGGTCTCTGTACAGACACTAGGGTCAACCCATGCACATCCAACTGGGACCTTAGATTGTATCAAAAGTAGAAAATGCCAAAGTTAGAATGCAAAGTAAGCTACTGGTTTGAGCACAGGCTGACCTCAGGCTCCTCAATTCTTCAGTGATTTACTTATACAGTCATTAATATTTCCTTCCACATTCTCATATTTTTCTGCTACTTCCTTTCTCTCTCATTAGGATATCTGAGCCACAGGCAGCCAGCCTTATGCAGGACTGCACAACCCACCCCACAAACCTGGCCAACTTGGGTCAGCAAACCATATTTCAGTAGTCTGCATCACACACATCTGTATACCACATGTCAACCCTAGATTTCAGGGGAAAAGAAAGGGATGGTTACTTTCATGCCACCAGCTCATGCTCTGATCCTGAAGCACAGGCAGGAATAAATCTCCGTGCTGCATGTCACAGCCACTGCTGTCATTAAGCTTCTCCCTTGCATTTGCCTGGCTGCAGCACTTTGCAACACAACATCTAAAAAAAGAAACCTCTGTCAGAGTCCTTATTAACAGAGCCCTTGGAGAAGGAATTAGGCTCCAGAGACCTATACCCTTCATTACCTCATATTAGAGAATGACGTGTTCACTTCACTTTGAGGCAACTTGCAGGAAATGACCCAAGCAGCAGTGAAAGACACATTATCTTATTGAAAACAAAATAAGATACACCTCTACCCCGACATAACACTGTCCTCGGGAGCCAAAAAATCTTACCGCATGGCAGGTGAAACTGCATTATATCGAACTTGCTTTGAGCCGCCGGAGCGTGCAGCCCCGCCCCCCCTGGAGTGCTGCTTTACCACGTTATATCTGAATTTGTGTTATATCGAGTCGCATTATATCGGGGTAGAGGTGTATACTAAGAAATAGAGAGGACATAGGAGTAAAACAAACCTCACCGAATGCTTTAAGAGCTTGGAAAGGCAGGTTCGTCTAAGCTTAATGACTGTGAAAAAGGAAACTTAAGTCTAAAAACTAATGTCCAGTCTTCCTCTCATCCCTCCATGCTTAGAGACCAATTGTCTGCAAACCAGCTCCTTTCAGACAGCCCATGATTGTCCAAAAACATTAGGTCAGATCCTCAGCTAGTGTTGATGGAGTTATGCTGGTTTACCCCAGTTGAGGATCTGGCCCATTAACTTTAACTCTCAGGATAAATTTTTGATATTGACCTCAACAGAAAGTTAATAAGTGCTTAATATTAAACTGTACAATAGTCTCCCAAGGGAATTGGTGGAAATGAAAAGCAAGCAAGATTGTCCATTCTGCTATTGCTGGAACTCAAATCGGAAGATCTGCAAGATCAATTACAAGCAAGATACTCACTTCTTGATAATCTCCATATGCACAACCAGTTTTTAACCCTCACATCCATTTGGACAAATCTGTGTTCAGAATGGCAATGGACATGTTGCAGGGATTCAGCTATAACAATAATAAGCTCTTGTATAGCACTTATGCATCAATAGATCTCAAAGTGCTTTACGAAGGAGGTGGGATGGGGTGTACAAACCCCACACTGGAAGGGAAGAGGTTAAACAGCTACTTTAATCCCAGACAGCCTCTCTCCACGGCACCTGAAAAGCCTGCACAGGCTGGAGGAGGAGACTAACAAGGGGAACAGAGGGCTTGCCCAGGGTAGCTCAGCGGCAGGCAGGCAGACTGTGGAGGTGAGATGCCCTATGGTCTGAGCTTCTGAGAGAGAGACCCATGAGAATTTCCGCTGCCTAAGGCCTGGTTATAGTGACCTAAGCCTTCAAAGAAGGGACCTGTGACTCTATGAAAGGCAGAGACTTTATCTTTGTCTTTTAGTTCTTTACTCCGTGGGAAGAGAAGAGGCTGGCAGGAAGTGATTCTGCAGTGTAGCTGCATAACACCCACGGTGTAGGACTTCACTACTGACCAGCGGACACTGAATTGGAACCTGGTGGAAAGTGTGGGTCTGGGCTCCCCTGCCAACATCTACAGTGGGACAACTACAGAGACCCATCTTTAACATGGGGATCCTAGCTGGAGAGAGAAGACCTGAAGGAGAAAGGTTTTGGGCTGTGAGATCTTGACCCTAGGGAGCGGAGTCCTGAGGCCTCCTACTTAATCCCAAAGGTTCTCCCACTGTTGAACTCCTTGTACAGATCCTGAAAGGAGCAGCCTTGAATACACGATGCACCCGGAGGGCGGAGTCACTGGAGGGACCAACCACCATAGCGTGGAGCAATAGGAAAATGAGATGTCTAGAAAGACAACCTGCTTCACCCCTTCCTGACCACTAGGTGGTGTGCATTCTCTTTCACAGCAGGTCCGTATCATTATCTCCATTTGTATACTACATTGATTTCTGCAAGAACCTTATGGTTTAATATTTACTATACTTGCTTGAGCGTGGAAAAAAAATCAGTGAGAGATATGTGCCTACATTTCATTTATTAAGGCTCACCACCATGCCTCTGGATTTGTTCTGAGATCTCTAATTAAAGAAACAAAAAGCAATCCCCACTCTTTCAGCTCTTTTTTTGATAGAGCTGGTCAAACCCCTCCCCTCCCCCAAACGAATAAAAATAACCTGTTGTCCTGCCCTAAACTTTTGAGATTTTGAAAAGTATTCCCATCCCAAATCAGGACAAAAAGGTAAAGTCTTGAAAATTTTGATGAACCATTCAAAAAATACATATTGAGTCCCCCAAAACACCCTCAACGAGAAACTGCTGATCTTCAGTTCATCTGCAAAGTTGACACCATCAGCTCAGGATTAAACAAAAACTGTGAATGGCTAGCAACTACAAAAGCAGTTTCTCCTCCCTTAGTGTTCACACCTCAACTGCTAGAAGAGGGCCTCATCCTCCCTGATTGAACTAACCTCGTTATCTCCAGCCTGCTTCTTGCTTGCATATTTATACCTGTGTCATAAGGCATAAGTCCCAATTCTGAACCTTAGCGTCCAAAAGTTGGGTGCCTGCATGAAACCTCCAAGCTTAATTACCAGCTTAGATCTGATAGCGCTGCCACCAGCCAGGAATTCCAGTGCCTGGCTCACTCTGCTCTCCCCAAAACCTTCCCTGGGGGACCCCAAGACTCAGATGCCCTGAGT
>NC_133769.1:345371698-345390465 GCF_003597395.2 Chelonoidis abingdonii
TCTTGTTTCCTGATTGGTCCTCTGGTCAGGTGTTGTTTGTTACCCCTTTGCAGGTGAAAGAGACATTAACCCTTAGCTATCTTTTTATGACAACCTGCCTCTGGAAATTTCCACTATATGCATCCGACGAAGCGGGTATTCACCCACGAAAGCTCATGCTCCCATATGTTTGTTAGTCTATAAGGTGCCACAGAACTCTTTGCCGCTTTTACAGATCCAGACTAACACAGCTACCCCTCTGATCCAGTAATTGAAAATTGTTTCAATTTTGATCCTCTTTTTAAAATTCTAATTAGTTTGTTTCTAAATGAAAAGCTGTTTCCCATTTGGCAACTTCAAAAATTTAAAGTCAAGAAATTTATCAAGACTGACTCTGTACTGTTTTATACTAAAAGGGCTAGTTTTGACAAATGAGCATTTTTCTACAAAAAAGCTTTAATTGAAACATTACCAACTAGTTCTATTTTTTTAGTGGCACACCAGCTTGAACTAGTATAGCTCAAAACTTCTTTTAAGTGCCCCAAAAAAATGAAAAATGAAAACAAACCCCGCAGAGTTTCTTGAGATCAGGAAAGCACGTTATCTACCAAATCTACAAACCCCACTCCTTCCTATAATAAGAATAGTGTTAAATCATCTACAGTAGTCATAGATAAAAAATGCTAAATTAGCACCAACCCAACTAACAAAGGAATTGTTATCATTAAGTTATCCAGTAGCCACTGTTCTCTTCCTGTCCTCTAAAAGACATTTTGGAAAGTCTATTTGAAATGTCTTTTAAAGTATTATGGTTAAAATATAACTTTCTATACAAAATATTTTAAAATTCTTTTTCTCAAATTCTGTGAAAACAGAAAGCCAATATGACAGCAGACAATTCTTTAAAATAGAGATGAAGATATTTTACATATAAAGTGAATGCTAGTACTTATGAAGGTTGCTGAACTGACAGTCCTCTGACTATTTACAGAAGAGAGACAGCCTGGGCAATGACCAGGCAACCTTTTCCACACTGTCCTGCCAACGTGCCTCAATCCTGACCGCAAGTGATTGCTAACAGAGGTGACAGGTCCTAATCCTGGTCAGTGAAATCAATGGGAGTTTTGGACTCAATGGGTCCTATGTTTACTCAATCCTGGGATTCTCGACTTGCTTCATAGCACTTAATTCTCTAGGTTCATCTCAAGTTTTTGACCCCTCTCTAACAGGAGAAATACACACAGTGGACTAAACTTTACCTTCACTTAATCACTGAATCTAGGGTGAATGACCGAGTTTTTTTCCCTGTCCTTCTCCATTCCATTTGTGCACTGAACCCCAGTAAACTCTTTCCTGTACCTTATCAAGACAGTGACTTACGATCAAGACTTATGTTCTCCACAGCCTGATGGTACCAAATTCTGCAACAAGCAAACCTGCATTCTGTGGCAATGTTAGTTTATTGTATCTTCATGAAATACTCTTCATTCCTATCACTCCAACTGGAATACATGGGGGGCCATACTGATGAGTGTCTGTTCCCTTATCTTCCTGTTCTCCTTGACATGTGCAGATCCCTGACTGACCCATCAACTAATTTGGGATAGCTTCCTGAGATGTGGTTTCTACCATTTGGTTTTGCTTCCTCTCACACACAAGCAGAGATTTCCAGCCTAGTGGAAATTCTCTACTGGTTGTAGCTGACCATTTAGGTTTTGTGAAAGAGCGTATGTAGAGAGGTCAGTAGGACATAGGAGAGACCAGTCTACCCGACAGTCCCTAGCTGAATCCAACTGAATTTCCACTAGCGTATTACAGCTGCCCTTTAGATTTAGCTGGTTTCAAAATGAATTCCTGAGATGCCTCTCTTCTTAAATTTTTTTAAAAAATAAGCTATGCTGGCAGTTCCTGGTTAACAGTGTCAGTCTTTGTCTTATTTAAGAGAAACACTTTCTTCCTGGTGGCAGCTCCATAACTAATGACTAGATTTGAGCAAGGATGTGTATTGGCAAGATAAGATGTTACCTCGTGACTCAACTTGAGAATCGCTTTAAGAAAATCTGAACAGCATAATGATCGTCCTAAAGGCTGCTTGTTTCTATCTAAGGGAGACAAGTATGGAAATAGAGCAAGAGTAGAGGAAGTTTTCTCACTTTTATATAGTTTGCATCACCACAGCAGTACCTAAGGTATTGCTTAAATAGAGTGGAAGGTTAATATAACATTCAGGTATGGTATAGACACCAGTTTCATGGAGGCTACTTTTCTACGGAGGGTCATTCTATTGAATTTTGCTGGGTTTTTTTTTTATCCCATAAGATTATGGTATTGATTAGAACTAGTTTAATTGATCCTACTATAGCAATACATATACTGTATAACATCATTCCTCAGAGTTTGATCTTCTCAAAAACGTTCCAAGCAGGACAATTGCATAAATCTTTCAGAATTCTCACAAAGCATATAGAAAAGCATTGGACTTTAAGAGAACTATATTTTCCCCTTACCTTTATTTTTCTAGCCTACAGGGGTCATTGTCAACCAAGCACTGTTATTTCTCACTAGGCTAAATTCTGATATCCTAGCTGCCCAAGCATGTGCAGGAATTGTGGCCAATTTAGAGGATAAATCTCTCCAGCTGCAGGAAACATCAATGCTAATTATTTAATCATCTTCAAGTAGAGTAAGCAATTGGGTGTGAATTTGCCTGGAAAACCTGCTGAATGTATATATGGACCAAGTTTGTTCCGGACAATGATTCTCTCTCTTACTTCTTACACAGCCCCCAGCTTCTAGCTCTTGCACTATAAGGGGTACGTAGAGAGGAATTAGTAAAGCTACTACAGAAGATTTTTTTTGCCAGAATAGCACTCGAATTCCAAACTCTCCTTAGATTTAACCTACAACATCTACAAGTGCGGAGTCTAAAACAGCTATCACACTAATTTATAGATTCTAAGGTCAGATGAGACTACTGTGATCCAGGGGTCCTCAGCCTTGCCAGACTACTGTACCCCTTTCAGGAGTCTGATTTGTCTTGCGTCCCCCCAAGTTTCACCTCAATTAAAAACTAGTTGCTTACAAAGTCAGACATAAAAATACAAAAGTGTCACAGCACACTGTTACTGAAAAATTACCTTCTCATTTCTACTGTATAATTATCAAATAAAGCAATTGGAATATAATAATTGTAGTTACATTTCAGTGGATACTTGAGCCTGTTTTTTCATTTATGAGCCTTGCCTAAAGTTCAACCCCTGCCATCTGGGGCTGAAGCATGTAACTTAGTTTTGTGTGCCCCCCCTGTGGTGTGGGGCCCTGGGCCATTGCCCTCCTTGCAACCCTCTAATGCCAGTCCTGCACTTGCGACTCTCCTAAACACATCCCATGACTCCCGGGGCTGCAACCCCCAGGTTGAGAAACATGATCTAGATGAATACCTCTTGGAAGACCTCTGAGTATCCCCAGGGTAGATGTACCCCTGGTTGAGCACCTCAATTGAGAATCAATGATCTAGTCTGACCTCTTGTGTAACACATGCCACAGAACTTCCCTGGATTAATTTGTTTGAACTACAGCAGATCTTCAGGGGGAGGAGGGAGAACATCCAATCTTGGTTTAAAAATTGCCAGTGATGGAGAATCCATCACAACCCTTAGTAGGTTGTTCCAATGGCTAATTTCTGTCACTGTTAAAAGCTTGTGCCTTATTTCTAGTCTGAACTTGTCTCGCTTCAAATTCCAGCCATTGCCTCTTGTGAGAGCTTTGTCCGCTAGACTGAAGAGCCCACTATCAAAGTTTTGTTCCCCAAGCCAAGTAGGTATTTATAGACGGTTTCACTGTTTCATAGAATCATAGAATATCAGGGTTGGAAGGGACCTCCGGAGGTCATCTAGTCCAACCCCAGCTCAAAGCAGGACCAATTCCCAACTAAATCATCCCAGCCAGGGCTTTGTCAAGCCTGACCTTAAAACCCTCTAAGGAAGGAGATTCCACCACCTCCCTAGGTAACCCATTCCAGTGCTTCACCGCTCTCTGAGTGAAAAAGTTTTTCCTAATATCCAACCTTGCTTCCCCCATCTGTTGTATCTACACTTAATCTCTGCCCCAAAGAGCTTACAATTTAAGAATGAGATGAGAGAATATTTTTGTTATACATGTCTGTACAGTGCCTAGCACCACAAGGCCTTGACTGGGTCTCTAGGCATTGCCAGAATAAAATAACAACAGTGAGCTGAAACTGAAATACAATCATAGCACCATATGGTTAGAGGGGACCGCAAGGGTCCTCTAGTCAAGTGGTTCTCAACCAGGAATACACTTACTCGGGGGGTACACAGAGGTCTTCCAGAGGGTACATCAACTAATCTAGATATTTGCCTAGTTTTACAACACGCTACATAAAAAGCACTAGTGAAGTCAGTACCAACTAAAATTTCTGACTTGTTTATACTGCTCTAAATGCTATACGCTGAAATGTAAGTACAACATTTATATTCTAATTGATTTATTTTATAATTACATGGTAAAAATGAGAAAGTATGTAATTTCAGTAATAGCGTGCTGTGACACTTGCATTTTTGTCTGATTTCTGTAAGCAAGTAATTTTTAAGTGAGATGAAACTTGGGGTATGCAAGACAAATCAGACTCCTGACAGGGGTACAGTAGTCAGGAAGACTGAGAACAACTGATCTAGTCTAACCTCCCACCAAGATGCAGGATCTGTTGTATCTAAACCAAGCAAGACAGATGGCTATCCAGCTTCCTTTTGAAAACCTCCCAAGGAACTTCCACAATGCCTTACTTCCTTATATTGCAGTAGAGCTCCTCACAAACCCAGTTAAAAATTAGGTCCCCATTGTGCTGTATAAAAACATGGGAAAGCATGCACACTACTTGTGTTACAATCCAGTTAGTGTTGTTCTGTCCATGTTCCTTAGCTATTACATTGCACATAACTAATAAGATTCTTGGAACTTATCAAGACGTAACTTGAACCATCACTTATGTCACATCTGAATTTAGCCTGTCAACTTTTATGGATGTAATTATTGATCATGTAATTTAAGCATTATCATAATACTTTGCACACCAATCCTGAAGCAGGCACCTTATGAGAGTGCAAGAATCAGTGCTATTGCATGATATTCACGTGCAAGGGCGGCTCTAGCTTTTTTGCTGCCCCAAGCATGGCGGTCAGGCAGCCTTCGGCGAACTGCCGTCGAATCCGCGGGACCGGCGGACCTCCCGCAGGCGCCCTGCTGAAGGCTGCCTGACTGCCACCCTCACAGGGACCGGCAGGGTGCTCCCTGCGGCTTGCCAAGCCAGGCACGTGTTTGGAGCGCTGGTGCCTGGAGCCGACGCTGTTCACATGGAAGAAACTGGAATTTGTTAACTTTAAGTTACCAGTAATTTGTTATGTGCAATCATAAAGGTTGGTAGCAAATTTTATATTGTGGCAGGCTTGATTATGTTAGTTGAAAAAGCAACTGCATATGTAACAACTTTCTTTTAATTTCCCACATATTTTTGTGGCATCTGACTTCAGTAGAAATTGGATTAAATTAAGTTCAATGGAAAGTTTTCCAAATTTCTTCTGTAAATTTCTGGCGATTCCTGTAATTAAGTATCTTCAATTTCTGATGCGTGATCACAGTTCTAAACAACATGTTGGTGTTTTATTCCATGTTTGTGTTTACTTCTAACAATGGGAAAATCATACTAACTTCCAGGAAAAACAGGCAGTACAGGAATTTAACTGAACAAAATTAAAGTCTTTGTTTGACTTGGAATCAGGCTGCCGACAAATGCCCATGCCTAATGAAAGCAAAAAAATTCTCCTCATCCCCAAAATACTTGCTACAGCAATTAACAGGCCTGTTGTGTGGCTTGTATTAGTAATTAATGAACTATGTACCTCAAATTTAGAATGGAAAAATTCACCATTTGCTTAGATAACATCAGAGATTGAAAAGTCCTGGGAACTGAACTTGATACTACATTATTAACCTAAGAAATCTGAGATAAAATCTGGTCCAAGCCTCTGAGGGCCTCTTTATCTCCTTATCACAAAAGCATATTTCATCTTTCACAATGTTATTTGAGCCTCTGTGGAAATTTATATAGAACATGGCTGGCCATTTTTAAGTGGCATTTCTCAGAGCACATTCCACCTCTGCTCCATGGTCTGTGCTAGCTTCCATTTCATTTCTGGGTATGACATAAGACAGTGGTCACCAACCGGTCAATCGCGATTGGCTGGTCGATCCTGGAGACTCTCCCAGTTGATCGCGATCTCCGGCTGCTAAAAGTCCAGTGGTGCAGTTGGGCTGCTGCTAAGGGAGGCTTGCTCCCTGCCTGCTCAAGCCCCATGCTGCCCCCAGAAGGGACCAGCAGGCCCCTGTGGCCCAGGGGGTGCAGACAGGATGACAGGGGTCACCACATGCTGCTCCTGCAGCTTCCATTGGCCAGAAACGGGGAGCTGTGGCCAATGAGAACTGTGGTGGTGGTGCCTGCAGAGAGGGGCAGTGCGCAGAGCCAAGTGCCCCACCCCAGGGGCCGCAGGGGTGTATTGGCCCCTTCCAGGAGCGGCGTGGGGTCGGGGCAGGCAGGGAGTCTGCCTTAACTCTGCTGCGCTTCCAACTGGGAGCCGCACAAGCTAAGTGCTGCACGGCAGGAGTTTGCACCCACACCCCCAGCCCTGAGCCCCCTCCCAGAGCCAGCACCCCATATCCCCTCCGGCACCCCAACTCCCTGCCCCAGTCCAAAGCCCCTCCTGCACCCAACTCCCTCCCAGAGCTTGCACCTCTCATGCCCTCCTGCACCCAAACACTGTGCCCCAGCCCAAAGCTCCCTCCTGCACCCAAACTCCCTCCCAGAGCTTATACCTCTCACCCCCTCCTACATCCCAAACCCCTGCCACAGGCTCAGCCTGGAGCCCCCTCCCACACTGCAAACCCCTCAGCCCTACCCAGAGCCCACACCCCCTCCCACACCTGAACCCCCTTCCCCAGCCCGGTGAAAGTCAGTGAGGATGAGGCACAGCAAGTGACAGAGGGAGGGGGGGATGGAGTGAATGAGGTGGGGCCTCAGGGAAGGGGCAGGGTAGGTCCTGGGTTGCACTAAAGGTTGGAGACCACTGGTGTAAGATACTGGTGTTAACTTGGACAAAATTAATTTGAAGTCCTTCTCCTTCACTTATATGAAGGCTGTTACTAAATGTTTTTGCTCTTTCCACTACTACACTTTGAAAAGTCCAACTCCTCCTTTCTGTCTTGTGTTAAAATACTTGTCTGTGCTCATGTCACTTCCCATCCCAATTGCTGTAATCACCTCTCCTCTCTGATTCCTTTGTACCAAGATTGCTCCCCATCTGCCCAAAACGCTGCAGCCAGAATTGTCATTTTTTACCCATCAATCACAATGTATCACTCCCCTCTTCAGATTATTCCACTGGCTTTCCCTTGTTCACTGTGTCCAGTTTAAAGTTGTTATCCTTGCCTTCATGACTAGGCACAACTCAGCCCAGCCTAACAGCTCAGCTGTCATCTCCTACTGCATTCCAGCCTCACTCCTTTCCCTGCACCTCTACTTCTGTCATTTCCTCCTTCTGCTTCCCCCATTGTAAACAGCCTCCCACTGCTACTCTGCTAGGTCATCACTTGCTCCTCATTTAAATTCCTCCTGAACACCCACTTCCATGAAATCTACAGGTACAAATCTAGACTAGATTAAATAAAGGATTTAATACATACACATGTGCCTTCCTCCTCTGGATCGCCCAGTGAATCTCTTCCATCTATGCTGGGCTTCTAGGCTCAATCCTGCATCATTAAAGTCAATGGGCCAGAGACTGTCATGTCTAGTGTCAAACTGAACTATAAATAGACACATTGTCCTTGCATATCCCAGGCATAAGAATATAACAAAGAATAAAACAGGATAAGCAAATGAATGGATATTGCTACATATTTATTATACTTAATTATTTCTTTACCATTCATAAAATCTTTTCACTGAAATTTAATTTTTTTTAAAATGAAGCAAAGCAAAAAGCTTTTCATGCTTAACAGCTGTTTCCAAACCAGGCCAAAGACTATTAAATTGTGAAGGCTAGGACTCAACCTGGAAGGTTTTGCTGGCATAGCTATATCAGCATACTGGCAAAGCACTCCTAGCATGGACACAGTTTATACCAAAGCACTCTTGCCAGTAGAGCTTATTTCTCCATGGCATGTCCCTCCCCCCACCAGAGTTAAAAGCTATACTGCCAAGAGCGCAGTCTTGCCCGTATAACTGCACCTACATAAGTGCTTCTTGTCAGCACAGCTATGCTGGTCACCAATCATACTGTACCCCTGACTGACCTAGCTATGACAGCAAAAGTTTGTAGTGTAGACTTGGCTGAAGAAATGTTGCCTATCAATTAAACTTGAGTAGAAGACCTTGAGAAAATTTGACCCAGACAAAAGTTTGACGTAAGCCTTCTGACGAAAGTCAAAATGCAAGTGAAACACTAAAATGAGAGAGACTCTGAAGCTTCCTTGCGTAGTCTCTGGGGATGTTCACGGGTTAGGTCTTGGGTTTATCTGATTCAAAACTCACATCAAAATTAGCATGGTGTGACCTATGCTGCCCAAAGCTTGACACCATTCCAAACAGAACCATTCCATTGCTGGAAACGGATGCCTTGCTGATATGGACATATGTGATTGATGTTAAATGTCATATCTAACCTGGAAAGGAAACACTCTGCTCCTTTTTTTTTTTTTTAAATGAGGCAGAGTACAATTCAAACCCTCTATGCCTGATTCACCATTGTATTACTACAGTTTTATGTGTATAACCTCAGCAAAATCAAAGCCAATAAACTGTTCTTTAAACAAAGTGATGCTCAATCTTACCTATAGCAGAGCTGGTTCTCTGTTCTAATCAAGCCCTATATATTTAGGCTTTGAAGATAAAAGATTCCCCCACAGAAAAGGGGAGGTATCAACAATCATGACCTACAAGTTACATGAACAAGAATTTCCATAGGCATGACAGACAGCTTTTCTAGTAAGAATGATTTACCTCAAAAGCACACAAAGAGAACTCTTGTCCATGGAATAGGATTCCAGAATCTCAGGAGGACAGAGCCTTTAGAGAAGCTAAATATTAACTCCATAAAGCCACTTAGTTTATGAGTTGGTCTCTGTGAAATTCACTCCTGGGCAGAAAGCAAGAATAAGGATTACGAACCTCATAAATCCCATTTAAAGCCTCAAAACAGGCCTTGTACTGAACTGCTGTATTGTAGTGTATTTCATTTTCTGTGAAGAGCTGATGTTCTGTGTATTAATGAAGCTATGACAAATTCTTTGCACTGCAGATAAGTATAAACATTTTTAGAGAATAAAATCAGTTTTAAGATTTTTTTCTTAGCTAGTCATATACTGCGTTCTAATTCCTTTATTACTAAAAGTGTACTAAACATTTTGTTTTATTTCATATTTCTTGCCACTAGATGGGGATGTTATCAGCTGTCTTTTTCTACTGTGTTTTTGGTTTTGGATTCCAATAACATCGAGCAAACAGCATAGGGAGAAGTACACATAGAATAGCACTCCTGAAATGTAAAATGTCTCACTCTTTGGAGGAAAAAAAATACTAAACTTTGTGTCAGTTTCTACCCGGGTGGATAAAAATCAATGATTTTTAAAAAAATCAGATTTTTTTTATTTAAATCAGATTTTTTTAATAAAATGCTTTTTGAGGAAAAAACCTATCTAAAGATAGTTTTAATTAAGATGAGATACCTTTGAGCTATAATGTATCATGGAATAGGGACTATACATTCTAATTCTATAGTATGAGACAATATATTTATATCATGTTTAAGAAAAGTTTTGTAAATGAGTTCCAATAGTTCATGGATTAGGGACCCAATCTTATGGGATTCCAGGGGCTTCGGTATAGATTATTTATGTTAAACTTTCTAGCTACACAATGGGCCTCAGTGCTCAGTTTAGAACAGTGGTCCCCAACCTTTTTCAACTGGCAGGCGCCAGAGGATGAGCCACGGAGGACCATGGCGGCAGATGAGCATCTGCCAAAATTCTGCCGACAAGCAGCAACGTCAATAGGAGTCGCCTCCGAAATGCCGCCAACAAGTAGCATCATCCAGAGGTGTCACCACCGAAATACCGCCAAAAATCGGCGGCATTTCAGTGGCAAGACCTCTGGATGAAGCAGCTTGTCGGCGGCATTTCGACGGATGCTCCTCCGCCAGCCAGTATGTGGGCGCACTTAGACGCCCCGACGGGTGCCATGGCACCCATGGGCACCGTGTTGGGGACCCCTGGTCTAGAAGATACCATCAGAGATGCTTAGTTTTGCAGTTCTCAAACTGTGGATTTGTGTTTCCAGAGATAACATGCTTGTTAACAGCAAAAATGTTTTTAAATAAATAAATAAAAAATATAGAGGTGAGAAATAACAGACTCAACTCTGTTGTTCCTCTGCAAATTTGCGTACACGGAGTCAATCTCTTACCTGTCTCTAAAAGTACAACGTTTCAGAAAGTTCAATGAATAAAGGATTTTTGGGGGCGGAATAGATCTGGACAAGAAGAAGTCTGGAGATAAATGTGAGAAGGGAGGGACAGGCAATAGAAACAAACTTGAAACTGTTTGAGCAGCATATTCCAGAAGTCTTGAGGTCTTTCTGAGTATGGCGTTCATTGATTTGAGATCTACCAGACCATTCTCTCACTAGAAGGCAAAACCTATAACGGCAGCAGGATGTAAAAGAGACCCAGTTTAGGAATAAGAACTATATGTTTGCTGATGATGTTTTAAAGAAAGTCACACTAGTAAACTGGTGGAAGTCATTTAAGCACTTGGATTCAGAGACTGTTGAAATGATAATCTCACTTTTAACAGCAGTAGCTTCTTCTGCCGGTGTAGAAAGAATATTTTCTTCCTTTGGACTAATTCATACCAATGGAATTGGATTGGGACCGAAAAAGCAGGAAGCTTGTTTTTTTTCCAGATTATGACAAACATGGAAAATAAGGTGAAGACAACTGGTTATAACGGTCAAGCAATATTTTAAGTTTCTCAATGTTGAAGTGTGTGAGAGTTTTGAATTTTTGTTTAAAAGTATATTATATATAATATATTTACGATTTAACTATTTTAGTTAAAACAATTATTAACAAAAACAACTCGATTTTTTTAAAAGAACTTGAATATGTTTAAACTAAGGTTTCAATTAAATTCATAATGCTTGTTTTAGTTAAATATTTAAGTGTTGCTGTTTGAAGAAAAATCCAGAATATACAGAACTTGTTGTTTTATTTTGTAATAACAGTAAATGTCTGCCTTGAGATGTTCTCTCATAATACAAGCTGGCAAGAATCCACAACATTAATTGGATTAACCGTGTTGACTGGAGCACATGTTCATTGTCCCAGTAGACTTTATAAAAGCTGCTTCATACTATTGGTAAATGAAATAACCAAAAATCATCATTTTCTGATACAGATGCAAATACTAATCTGGCAAAATTTCAAATAATAAATCCCTTAAATGTTAGTGTGTACTCTAAAAAATGAAACCTGCATCTAGCTCTGAGTTGGGAAGATTAATATATAGGTTATTATACAACCAACAGAATGCACTATTATTGTAGAAATCCAATGATATTAATCGAGTCTTTCCTGATTAGTCGATTTTAAATCAATCCACCTCTGATTTCTTAACGTGTATTCTATACATAAGATTTTATTCCTAATTATACTTAATAATGTGATGAAAACTATTACTCAGATAGCCTCAGTGTTTTGGACATTGACTGCCTAAACCAGGGTTTGCAAAGTTTAATTGCTTTATAAGGGAACCATTAAGGTATCCAGGGGCCAAAATCTGTCATTGTGTGATTTGCCTCTGATGTGCTTGAGTAGGGATAGGACATGGATCTATATTTACTGCCGCCCGACATGCATTAAAGGATCCTCCCCAAGCCTAAGGGGACCACAGGATCGTAGAAGCCCAGTTGATTTACGGGGGAACAACTATTAAATAGAACAGGGAAAGGATGTGGTCAGAGTGGTCATAAAGAAGGAGCCTACAGGGACACAGAGCAGAGAACCCCGGACGCGCCTCGCTCCTACGATAAGGGGCAAGGGAGCCACGTGGACGCTGCCCAGAAAGAACTCTGCCCGTGATACCTAGTGAACGGGACCTAAGGATAAACAAGCCCCACCGAGTCACCGGATGTCCCATCGGTCCAACTCTGTATGACCTTGTTACAGGTGCTTAGCCATGCTCTAGCCTGAACTTAAACGGCCTGGGGAGTTGTGGCTGAGCTACTAAGCTGGGCTGATTGGAGTGAGCTGCTTAGCAGCTGGGCTTGGCCGCAATCAGGCATGCAGCTGCTTGGTATAAGAGGGCTGGGAGCCAGGTCCAGGGTCTCTCTCTGTTGGTAGAGGAAGACAGGGCCTGCCGAGCAGGGGAGCTTAAGGAAGATTCATGAGTGAAGCAGGTGCTGGGGAGCTCAGCACCGATAAATGACCCAGGGCTGCCAAAAAGGCCCAACTTAGGGACTAAAGGTACTGGGCGGTGCAGAGGGTAGTTGCCAACGCAGCAGGTTCACCCTCTTCTTGCCATTGTATGAGTCGGCTGATACTGCAGTCTGTCCCAGGAGTGGGCTAAGACAGTGAACTGGCTAGTAGCCATTTATACGAGAAGCAAGAGTGGGGATAAAGGGTGGGAAGTTTCCACAGGGAGGGGAGACCCTTGAGAGAAAGGTGGTTACTGCCAGGGGGCAGCACCAACTGTTAAAATGGCATGGGCCATGAGGAAGGCAGATCACTGCTGTTGTAGAGGGTGCTCGCAGCGAACAAGTCGAATTCGTCCAGGATCCACCAGCAGGCAGAGCGCCGCAGGGTGAGTCTGCATGCTCTACAGCACCTCCTTATGGTCCCATTTCACTTGATATTTGCTATATGACTCTAGATACTCTCAGCACACCATTGAAAAGCATAATAATCCCGCAAATTAAAATAATAATTTCAAATAGGAAGCAGCCAACCACCTAAATGAAACTCCTTTGCCACCCTTTTGATTTTCATGCTTTCCATGATGAACAAAATGGTATTACTGTGAACTATAGATGGACAAGGGTCTGGCCATTTAGTCAGTCATATTTTCATACTCACTCGTGTTTTATTAATATATGCACCATTTTCGCAATATAATACAATGAAAGGTCTGCATATGAATAAGACCTTGCTGGCATACTTATGAATCATACAGGAAAGGCCGTTCTGTAGGCACAAGTTATTCTGTTGTGCTAACAGCAGTCAGCAGAGAGGATAAAACATTCTGTGATAAAGTAATATTTTTTTTATTAAAATAACTGTTTGAACTCCCAGTGCAACTTCCAGATAGTAAAGACAAAGACATGTTATCCTCACAACGTGTGTAACTTTTGATATTTGAACTGTTTTATAAGCTATTGAAGAATCTCATCTGTCCGAAAAAAGGTCTATCTCTGATAGATGTTGTCAAGGCGCAATTCCCACCTCGTCCACTTTGAGTCAGAGGTGGGCCTGCAGACATTTTTTGAAATAATACTTTGCCATCCCAAGTCTGTATATTAAATCCCTAGGTTACTAGCTTTTCTAACTGTATCTTCGCTAGTAAACGCTCCGAGCAACCCAATGCACATAGAAACAAACCCTGCTTGAAGAACCCAGGAAGGAAGCACTTGGGAACTCCTCCCTGTGGGTACCCTTCAAGCCCGTTCAACCTCTCCCTGCCCCCAACCCTCACACCCCCACACATGGGGTATCCTGAGAGAGAATAACAAAGGAAAATTGAGCTATGGCTACTCCAGCTATCAAACAGCCTGCACAAACCTGCTAATGACACCAAAAAGCCAATCCTATTCTTAAAAGTAATATTTAATTAAACAAACAATAAGAAGAAAAATACCCATCTGACTTAGGTTTTGCATAGATATTTTAATAATGGCAATTCAAAAAGCAAGCTCCATAAATACTTCTTATGGGGGTTCCAGCTAAAGGTCTAGAGCAAACAAGCTAAGGGTTTGCACAGGACTCACTCTGCCAATAAGAAATAGAGCTAGATTAGGTTGAACCAATTTCTTGATGTTACTTAACACATTTGGACAGTTCAGATAGTGTTTATGGATTATGATGTGTTTATAGATCATACCTGGATTAAGTATGCTTATCAGAATGGTTACCTGTCCTCCAGCCACGAGAACAATAGCAACAGGCAAAAGTTTCTTTTCCATTTTAAAAAGTTCTAAGTTTTCCATTGGCTTCTTATGGTAACAGGTGCCTTACCTTTTTAACTAGTGTCACCCAATGTAGTGCCCGGGGTGTGTCATGGCACCGCCGGGTCATTTATGTGTCCTACGCCTATACACAGTGTGAAACGTAGTTGCCCAGCAGGGGAGAAGTGTGCGTGCCCGGCCTGCCTTAGGGACAGGAGAACTCACGGAGCTGCTAGCGCTGTGGTGCCGTATTTCTCTACCCGGGCAGACACAGGGGTCCGCCGCTTTATCTCCCCCTGGGCTTCTACTTTTCACACCAGTATCACTAGGCGGGGCACACATTCAAATGCCACTGGCGCGGTGTCCATGGCACCCACCACGCAGCCTTGCATTTGTGGGAACCTAACTGGGTAAAGGGAAGTGGTCACCGTGACCAAAAGAAGCTTCTCTCTGTCGTCTGCTCCAGAACTGCCAAAAAAAAATCTTCATGGAAGGAGATTGGCCTGTCAAATGAGACATCATTCTAAAATCCTGTGTGCAACAGATTAATGAATATAACTGATCTTGGTTGACCGAAAAAAGTTTCCTCCTTAAAAAATGTAGCAACAAATTAAAATTCTTACTTCAGTTCCACTTATCTATAAAAAGTCTGTTTTCACAGTGAACTTATAAAACAAATATCACAGATCTCGGTTACAGATGCCCCATTTGACGCTGTCTGTAGCAATGGGAATATTTATACCTACTCTCCCTAACTACGAAAAATGGCTCTGAATTGCAGTGCCAAAAGTTCTACACGACGTTATTATGAAAAAACCTGTGACTATAATGGCACTATGTTTCCCATTCAGTAGTTGCTTGATGGCACATATGTATTAATTTCAACTGTTTTTCATTTTTGTTTTGTTATTGAAACTCAGTTATACCGAAGAACTACAATAGATATTTTAATTTAACCATAACTGACTTTCTATGGTTAAAGAGTTAAGATTAATAAATATTTTGGAGACCAAGCAGTTCAAATGTTTTACCTTTTTATAAAAATACAATAAGTATGAATAACGTTATGATACCTTTTTAGGCAATGCACATTCATGTTTTCAGAAGGTGTGGGCAGGCCGCAAACAATTTTCACGGTCTTTATTATTGTTTGTACATTAAATATACAAAAAACATCAATTTAATATTACGAATATATTAAACCTATAGAGTAAAAACGTAATTTTTACCTAGTAAAATAGTGATTAATTACTCTTAATCCTTTACCAATGTGAAATTTGCTTGTTTTTTACTACCACTGTAAGGAAAAAGTTAAGGGAGATTTTAAATAATAAATATCAAACAGTCGTTACATACCTTATTTAAATCTCCCCATCTTGGAAGGGTTTCTCTTATGCTGGCAGACGAGTAATTTTAGGAAGCAAAGCTTGATTTCGCACTTTCCAGTGAACTTTTCCCGGTGAGGAACGAATGCAGAAGAAATAATCTAAAATCATCTAAATCAAACTTCTTCTCAACTCAGAGTTTAAGTGGATAGCTTAAGGTCCAAACAGTAGTCTGTGATTTTTGGAAATGTGCGTCTCAATATTATGTGTTCGGCACTTGCCTGAATAGTACCACGCACATAAGCAAACACAATTTCCCTTTATTTCAAAAAACAATAGGTGATCTTCCACCTGATGTTAAATATACATCTGTTCGTCTTTATCAGAACCACTTATTGGGGGCAAATAGGTACAAATACATAATCGCAAACATCCAAGAAACAAGCCAGTATTGTTCGCAGCGAGAATACCACACAACAGGTAGCTGGCTCAGACACCAAGCCTGGGGCGGGCACAATGCTAAGGGTTGGCATTTCGCCGTATCTGGATGTGTCAGAGAGTTCGAGTCGCGATATTTTTTTCCATGAATTCGCATTTTGGGTTGTTTGTTGTGTATGCTTTGCAGTTCATCGGCAGCGCAGTCCAGCATGCCGCCATTTTTGGCAGTTCTGGCGCACAAAGAGAGCCACTGGTCCCCACGCTGCCTAGCCGGGTGTCACCAGAGAACACTGGCGCCCGCAGCCTGCACCCGTCGAGTTCTCTGTCACGCAGGCTGGGCTGCACCAGCTTCTCTCCCTTTAACTGGGCCACTACTTTTCACACGTGTCACTAGCGGGGCACCATAAATCCCTTCAGTGGCGCTCATGGCGCAGGTGGTACCGCGTTGGGGACCACTGACTTTACAGATAAAACAAGTAGAAGAACATTCGCTCAGACGAGGATTTTACACGCTAACATGGCTGTCCATCAAAGATTGACACTCTGAAAATAATAAATTGAGACAGAGATCAATATTTATCAACACACCCTTAGATCCTATATGGCAACTGTAAATATTGTATCCAGCTAAAGTAATAACTTATGCAAAGGTATGAATCATCCTTACCCAGATAAACAACTTGATGGTTTGTTAGGGGATTACCCCAGCGCAAAGTTTTTGTTGACCACAGAGAGAGGACAGGCACAAACCAGCAAAGGTCCATAAAAGCTTTTTATTGACAAGTGCACGCATAATGAGAGCAGCTTTTTTTTGACGAGATAACAGCCTTATTACATTTTAGTGTAAGCCTATATAATGATAGTTTCCGTTGCGGTTAATAAATATTTACTGGCGCAACCCGCCCCCTTTCTATTTAACAACTAAGGAAACTAGACACTTTAGAAATTCTTACAGTATGGTGCATTAACATAATATTAGCAAGCACCAAATTAGGAATGTAGGGAAGTTAAACAGACTAGAGAAACTGAAATAAAAAAAGGGATGAAAAACAGTGTTCAGTCGCGGGAATTTTAATTAACTTTTTTAAAGAACTGTTTTTATCACAGCACAGTTGCGTACTAACCAGGAATGTCAGCCCGCCTATTTATTTACTTTTTTTAGCGCTTTGCTGAGACATGCCTTTTTAAGCTTTTTTTTTACTTAGGGAATACCCACACTTTTTATTAGTGACCTGATCTATTGGTCAGTTGGACATACATTGGTTTGTTTGCATTTTTATTAGGCCTAACAATTGTTAACAGACTATGTAAATCTTATATCTTGGCCAAAACTACATATAATCTTCTATGTTATGTGTGAAACAGACTATTTATAATTAATATTAATATATAATATATATATATCATATAAGTGTATACTCTACTGCCGCTGCGTAGTGGACTTTCAGATAGGCAACTAGCATTAAATAATAGAGTATGGCATGGCAATGGATAAATGCCAAATCTACTACAGGCGGCACAGCCAGACTTAATGAAGATTATCCCAAGAAACATTTTTTGGGGTTATAATCATGTTTTTGGAATATAGGTCCCAGGAGGAATAGAATACTTAACAGAGTGCAGCTTAAGTGTAGTCAATAAGTGCAGAAATTGCAATTAATCCGACTGAATATCACCCACCAGATTGCAATATTATGTGAGTGAAGCTTAGAGCTTACTCCACATTTTAGGGGGCTATAGTTCCTCTGCAAAGATTGATTTCCTCCACCAAAATTTATATGGGACTTGAAAACTAGATTAAGTCAGGTTATGCTTTGTATAGGCAAAGGAGAATGTTTGTATTTGTATTTGTTGTACAAAGGTTGAAGAATATTTCAAAATTATATTAAGCTATGACCGAAGACAAAAACAATAAGAAAAATGGACCCTCTCAATACAGGAAACTTTTGTTTTTTTGTTGTTTTTTAACGACCTGTAACTCAAAACACAGCTTGCTACTCCCCACTTCATAACTCGTTCATGTGATAATAATATCTAGATAAATGCATATGCCATTTAAGTAATGTATATTGGTAAAACTAAACAAAATCTTAATAGTATCCCATTCCTAGAGGAGCAGACTTGGCCAAACAAACAGAGTCGATTGGAGGGATTTTTGCCATTAGGAACAGAATTAGCACGTATAGAATGGACTTTTTTGTGGTACTGAAAGTGAATCATCAATGAGCAGCTGTGATGTCCTGCACTTCTGATATCATGGTTCCCATAGCGTGATGAAATGATCTAAAATTCAGACAACTACATAAGATGTGATGGTATTTCCATCTCCTTCTTTTTCTGAACAAGGCTGGTATGTCTTCCTGGAAGATAATAGTTTTAGTCAAACACGGTTATAGGCTCAGTACTGGCTAACTTGTGTGAAAATTTCATGTCTTGTACTATACGAAGATAGATTCTAGACGTGAGCGTGATCCTAAAGCATATATGTCTGGCCTTATTGGTGTGTAGGACTGTGTGAAAAGAGGCAAATATAGTTGTCCCACCTTAAAAGGGAAATAAAAAAAAGCCGAAAACTAAGAATCAGTAATACTTATAACTTCGTGTGCGGAAGATAATGAGCAAGTAATTAAACACTCATCTGCAAACACATGGAAGGTGATATGTGTGATAGAATGCAGCATAGGATTTGTTAAAAGAACAAATCTGTCGCCAAAGCAATCTTTTGATTAGCTTCTTTG
>NC_133769.1:345390490-345397726 GCF_003597395.2 Chelonoidis abingdonii
AAAAAAAAAAAAAAAAATGAAGGCAAAATGATCTAGTGATATATGTCTGAGTCTGCAAACAGCATGAAACTCTAGCTCAGAAATGTTAACGGCTCCAGTCCATGTAAATAAGCTGTTAATTCTAAAACCTAGTGATGACTATTTAAATGTCAATATTGTTAACTATTTAATTGCTGATTGTTTTAGCAGAAATATCAGACTAATATGTTTACTTGTTGTTACTGGAGGTAGTGACAGATATTTGGGGAGGCTATAGCGTGACATCCCGAGGGTTTTTTTTATTATTTATATTGGGGCCAGGCAGGCTCCCAGACAACCACAAAACAAAGGAGGCACAAGCTGGCATAAAGCCACCTTTGCCTCCACCTTCATCCCTGTGCTGAGTGGAGCTTGGTTAGAATGCAAAATTGGGACCTCATTTTTTTGTGTTAAGTTCTAGATTGAATTACACCCAAAGTGCTTTACACAAAGAGAATCATGCAGCCCTAATAATTCTCCCAGAAGAATCACAGAAGAAAACCCACCAAAAAATTCACAAGGTGCATTTTATATTTATTACTGTATTATGATAGACCCAGGCCAGTTGGGAACAACAGAGGAGTCCTGTTGGTATCCAGGAAGCCCGCCCACTGCTACAGGACCTCCCCCTACCCTAAGGGGAGGATCCACAGGTCTGTGATACCAAATAAATACAGGGGACAACTAATGAAAAAAAAAACAGGATGGGAATGAGATTATAGGGCTAAACGAAGGGAACCTGATGGGGACACTGAGCAGAGAACCCCGGACAGCGCCTACTGCTCCTCGAAGGCGTCAAGGGAGCCAGTGGACGCTGCCCAGAAGAACTCTGCCCGGATACGTGAACGGACCAAGGATCGGAAACAAGCCCCACAGTCACCGGAGTCTCCATCGGCCAACCTCCTGTAGATGACCTTGTAACAGGGTGCTTAGCCTGCTCCTGCCCTGAAGGGCTTAAAACAGCTCTGGGGGAAGGTTGTGGCTGGGAGCTACTAAGCTGGGCTGATTGGGAAGTGGCTGCAGCTGGGCCATGCCGCAATCAGGCCACAGCTGGCCTGTATAAAGAGGCTGGGAGCCAGGTGCTCAGGAGTCTCTCTCTGTTTGTAGAGGAAGAAGGGCCTGGCTGCAGGGAGCTAAGGACAGAATACCTGAGTGAAGCAGGGCTGGGGAGCTCCAGCCGAAAGACCCAGGCTGCAGCCTAACATTGGGCTAAAAGGTACTGGGGGTTGCAGAGGGTAGGCCAACGCAGCAGGTCCAAACCCTCCTTGCCAGTGATGAGTAGGCTGATACTGCAGTCTGCCCCAGGGTGTGGGGCTAGACAGTGACTGGCAGTAGCCATATACTGAGGCAAGGTGGGGATAAAGGGTGGGAGTTTCCCAGGGAGGGGAGACCCTGAGAGAAAGGGGTTACTGCCAGGGGGCAGCACCCCATGTAAAAGGGCATGGGGACCAGAGGACAGGCAGATCACTGGCCTGTAGAGGGTGCTCCAGAGCTAGAACAAGCTAATTCCCAGGAGTCACCAGCAGGAGGCGCCGCAGGGTGAGTCTGCATGTCTACAGACCTCCTGAGGTCCCTTTCAACCTTGATATTCTATGACTCTAGACTCCCTCACACACCATTGATAATACAATAAAATCCCAGCAACAATAAAATAATAATTTCAAATAGGAATGCAGCCAACCACCTAAAGAAACTCCTTTCCACCCTTTGATTTCATATGCTTTCCATGATGAACAAATGGTATTACTGTGCAAATAAGATGGACAAGGTCTGGCCATTTAGTTCATATTATTTCATACCACTGTGATTTTTATTATCACCTATTTTTCCAATAATATACAGAAAGGTCTGCATGTGAATAAGACCTTGCTGCAATAATAATGTCAACAGGAATAGGCTGTTCTGTAGGACCAGTATCTGTTGTGCTACAGCAGATCAAGCAGAGGGAAAACAATTCTGTGATAAGTAATATTTTTTTTTTAAATAAATGTTGAACCCCAGATGCAACTTCCAGATAGTAAAGACAGACATGTTATCCACCACGTTGGATAACTTTTGATTTGAACTGTTTATAGCTTTATTGAAAGAATATATCTGTCCAGGAAAAAGGCTATCTGATAGATGTTGTCAAGGCTGAATCCCACCTCTGTCACTTTGAGTGCAGAAGTGGGGCCTGCAAGAATTTTGAAAATAATACTTGCCACTCCCAGCTTGTATTAAACTCCCAAGGTTACAGCTTTTCTCTGATCTTCGCTTAGTAAACGCTCCCAGCACCCAAATGCAATAAAAACCCTTTGAACCCAGGAAGGAGCACTTGGGAACTCCTCCCTGTGGGGTACCCTCAAGCCCTTTCAACCTCTCCCTGCCCCCACCCCAACCCCCCCACACATGGGGAATTCCTGAGAGAGAAAACAAAGGAAATTAGCTATGGCTACCAGCTTATCAAACAGCATGCACAAACCTCTTAAGACACCAAAAATCCAATCCTATTCTTAAAAACGGTAAATTTTATTAAAAACAAAAAGAAAGAAAATACATCTGGAACTTAGGTTTTTGCTAGATTTTAAAAGAGCAATTCCAAAAAGCAAGCTCCCAAAATAGCTTTCTTGGGGGTTCAGCTTAAAGGTTATAAGCAAACAAAAGCATCTGGGGTTTGCACAGAGGAGTCACCAAGCCAATAAGAAATAGCTAGACATGATTAGGGTTAACCATTCTGATTTACTTACACATTTGGAGTTCAGATAAGTAGTTCTAGATATGATCTGATCGTTTATGATCATACCTGGATTAAGATGCTTATAGAATGGTTACTCTGTCCCTCCAGCCCAGAGAACAATAGACAAAGGCAAAGTTTCTTTCCCAATTTTAAAAAGTTCTATCTTTCCATTGGCTTTTTTGGTCAGGTGCCTACCTTTTTAACCTAGTTGTCCCCAATGTAGTGCCCGTGGGTGTCATGGCACCCGCCGGGGCATTTATGTGTGCCCGCCTAGTGACACAGTGTGAAAAGTAGTGCCCAGCAGGGGAGAGAAGTGGCGGTCCCGTGCCTGCCAGGGACAGAGAACTCCAGGGCTGCAGGCTGTGGGTGCCGGTATTCTCTGACCCCGGCAGGCACGGGGCCGCCGCTTTTCTCCCCTACTGGGCACTACTTTTCACACCGTATCACTAGGCGGGCACACATAAATGCCCTGGCGGGTGCCATGGCACCCACAGGCACTGCATTGGGGACCACTGGGTTAAAAAGGTGGGTACCTGACCAAAAGAGCTTCTCTCTGCGCTGCCCAGAACTGCCAAAAAAAAATCTCATGGAACTGGAGATTTTGGGCCTTCAAAATGACATCATTCTAAAATCCTGTGCAACAGATGAAAACTTTTGGAATCTGGTTGACCGAAAAAAGTTTCCTGCCTTAAAAAATGTAGCAAACAAAATAAAATCTTACTTCAGTTCCACTTATCTATAAAAGTTCTGTTTTCAACAGTGAACATCATAAAATCAAAATACAGATCTCGGCTTACAGATGCCCATGTTGACGACTGCTTACAAATAGGAATATTATCCTACTCTCCCAACTACGAAAAATTGGCTGAATTGCAGTGCCAAAAGTCACACTGACTTTATTAGAAAAACCATGTGAATTAATGAGCACTATTTTCCATTAAGTGCTGATGAGCACATATGATTAACTTCAACTGTTTTTCATATTTGTTTGTTTTGTTTATTGAAATCCAGATACAAGAACAATACAAAGAATATTTTTAATTAACCATAACTGACTATCTATGTTAAAGTAAGAATAATAAATATATTTGGACCAGCAGTTCAAAAATGTTTTACTTTTTTAAAATAAATAAGATGAAAACTGTTTATGATATCTTTTTAGAGGCCAATAGCACATTCATGTTTTCAGAAATGTGTGGCAGGCGCCAACAATTTTTCACGGCTTATTTTGTATTTGTACATTAAATAATACAAAAAACATCATTTAATATTACAGAATATATTAACCTATAAGATAAAAAACGTAATTTTACATGTAAAAGGTATTAATTACTCTTTCATCTTACCATGTGAATTTGCTTGTTTTTATCTACCTGTAAGAAAAATTAAGGAGATTTTACAAAATAAATATCAAACAGTTTTCATCTTATTTATTCACCATCTTGAAAGGGTTTTTTCTTCTTTGCGAGCAGACGAGTAATTTTAAAGGAAGCAATAGTAGCACTTTCGGACTTTACCACTTGTCTAGTGAAACCAAATTCCTGGGCAGATAGAAGAAAATTAATCAACTCAAATCAAACCTTTTCTCAACTCAGAGTTAAGTGGATAGCTAATGTCAAAAGAGCTGTGATTAATTTGGAAATGGCGCTCAATATTATGTTGTTTCGGCACTGCAATAGTACCACTGCACAATAAGCAAACACATTTCCCTTTATTTTCAATAAAACAATAGGGATCTTCCCACTCTGTGTTAAAATAATACATATGTTGTCTTTTATCTGAACCACTTATTTGGGGGCAAAATGTTAACAAAATAATAAATCGCAAAACACAAGAGAACAGCAGTATTGGCGCAGCGGAAGAATACTCACACACAGGGCTGGCTCCAGGCACCAGCCTGGGGCGGCACATGCTAAGGGGTGGCATTCCGTCCGTTCTTGGGGTGTCAGAGTTCGAGCGGATTTTTTTTTTCCTGATTCGGCATTTTGGGTTTTGTTTTGTTTTTTGCACTTTGGCAGTTCAGGCAGCGGCAGTCCATGCTGCGCTTTTTTTGGCAGTTCTGGGCAGCACAAAGAGAAGCCACGGCCCCGCGCCTGCCGGGGTCAGAGAACACTGGCGCCCGCAGCCTGCAGCCCCGGAGTTCTCTGTCCCTGGCAGGCGTGGGGCTGCAGCTTCTCTCCCTTACTGGGCACTACTTTTCACACCGTGTCACTAGGCGGGGGCACATAAATGCCCCAGTGGGCGCCATGGCGCCAGCGGGTACCGCGTTGGGGACCACTGCTTTACAGATAAAGCAAGTAAAGAACAGCGACCAAGAGGGATTTTACAGCTAACTGGCTGTCCATCAAATTACACCTGAAAATAAAATTGAGAACAAGATTCAATATTTATCAACACACCTTAGATCAATGCAACTGTAATATTTGTTCCAGCTAAAGAATACTTTGCAAAGGTAATGAAGTCTCAATTCCTACCCAGCTAAACAACTTGATGGTTTTGTTAGGGACTTTAACCCAGACGGCAAAGTTTGTTGTTTGACCACGAGAGAGACAGGCAAAACCAGCAAGGTCCGATTAAAAGCTTTTTATTGACAAGTGCACGCATTAATAGAGAGCAGCTTTTTTTTTAGAGAGAACCAGCCAGCTTTTTACATTTTAGTGTAAGCCTATATAGATAGTTCCGTTGCGTTATAAATTATTTACTGGAGCAACCCGCCCCCTTCTTTTAACAACTAGAAACTAGACACTTTTAGTATACATGTCTTACAGTATTAGGTGATTAACAATATTTTAGCAAGCACCAGAAGTTAGGAATGTAGGGGAGTTAAAACAGACAGAGAACTGAACCAAGGAGTGAAAACAGGGAGGCCGGGATTTTTTATTACTTTTTTAAAGGAACTGTTTTTAACACAGCACAGTTGGTACTATACCAGGAATGCAGCTCCTTTTTTATTTTACTTTTTTTTAGCGCTTTGTGAGACATGCTGCTTTTTAGCTTTTTTTTTACTTAGGGATTACCCACAAACTTTTGTTAGCCTGACTTTGGTCAGGTTGGCATACTTGGTTTTGTTTGCTATATTTTTATTTAGGCCTAACAGTTTCCAGACTATAAAATGCTAATCTTGGTCCAAAATATATATTCTTCTATGTATGTGTGTAAACAGACTATTTTATATATATATATATATATATATATATATATATAGTGTATATCTAAATACTGCCCTGCTGTATTGACTTTCAGAATAGGACTAGCATTAAATATAGAGTATGGCATGCATTGAGAATAGCCAAATTACTTACAAGCGGCACAGCCATGACTTATGAAGATTATCCCAAAAGAAACATTTTTGTGGGAGGTTATAACTGTTTTGAATAAGTCCCAAGGAGGATAGAATACTTAACAGAGTGCAGCTTAAGTGGTCAAAAGTGCATGAAAAATGCAATTTATCACATGGATATCACCACCAGATGTGCAATATTATGGAGTAGCTATAGCTACTCCACATTTAGGGCTGCAACTAGCTTCCTCTGCAAAGATTTGATTTCCAACCCAAAATTATATGGGCTTGAAAACTAGAATTGTCAGGTTTGCTTTGAAGGCAAAGGAGAATGTTTTGATTTGATTTTGTTTGTACAAAGGTTGAAGAAATATTCAAATTATATTTAAGCTAGACGAAGACAAAAACAATAGAAAAAAAGACCATCTCAAATCAGGACTGTTTGTTTTTTTTTGTTGTTTTTTTTAACGACCTGTAACTCAAACACAGCTTGCTACTCCCCCTTCAAACTCTTCATGTGATTAAATATACTTAGAAATGCATATGCCAATTTAAGTTAATGTATTGTAAAACTAAACAAAATTCTTATTAATAGTTCCATTCCTAGTAGGAGCAAGATTGGTCCCAAACAAACAGAAGTCAATGAGGGATTTTTGCCATTAGGAACAGAATTAAGCACTATAGAATGACTTTTTTTGGGTACTGAATATTGACATCAATGAGCACTGTGGATGCTCTGCACTTCTGAATATCAGGTCCCATAGCTGAGAATGATAAAGATCAGAACAAACTACTAAGATGTGATGGATTTTTCCATCTCCTCATTTTTCTGATCAAGGCTGGTTGTCTTCCTGGAAGATATGTTTTAGTCAAACACGGGTTATTAGGCTCAGTACTGGCGTAACTTGGTGAAATTTCATGTCTTGTAATATACGAGAGATCAGACTACGTGACCTAAGCATATATTCTGGCCTTATTGGTGTGTAGACTGGAAAAGGGCAAATATAGTGCCCACCTATAAAAAGGGAAATAAAAACAACCCAGAAAACTACAGATCAGTTACTTTAACTTCTGTGCCAGGGAAGATAATGGAGCAAGTAATTAAACAAATCATCTGCAAACACTTGGAAGGTGATAAGGTGATAGGGAATAGCCAGCATGGATTTGTAAAGAACAAATCGTGCCAAACCAATCTGATAGCTTTCTTTGATAGGATAACGAG
>NC_133769.1:345398091-345405724 GCF_003597395.2 Chelonoidis abingdonii
ACTGGAATAAATTGCCTAGGGAGGTTGTGGAATCTCCATCTCTGGAGATATTTAAGAGTAGGTTAGATAAATGTCTATCAGGGATGGTCTAGACAGTATTTGGTCCTGCCATGAGGGCAGGGGACTGCACTCGAGGTCCTCTCGAGGTCCCTTCCAGTCCTAGAGTCTATGAGTTTGAGTCCTTTGGTATGGGTAACTGAGCCACAGGGCTGCACTGCCCTTCCTGTGTGGTGTACAGTGGGTGTAAAACAGTCCCAAAACCACAACAGTAGCATTTACACCCACTTAGCACTGGTATAAATGATGATACACAGTTCAAGGAGGTGGAGAATCAAGCTTATACTTTCAAAATGACTTGTCAAAGTCCACAGAGGAAGTTTGTGGTACAGCCAGAGAAAAAAACCTCAGGTGCATAAATTTAGACACAGCCCCCAGTAAGATACAGAGCCAGGTCAGGACCCAGCCTCCACTGGACTCTGATGTAGGCAAAAGCACACCCATTACTTTACCTTTCCATCAAGTGAGGCATGTTCTGCCTGCAATTCTCAACATAGTATGTGGGCTGATGTGCATAGAGGGCCAACTGAGAACACTGCAGCCCCCTGTCTCCTTTAGGTCACCATGCCTCTTCCAGGTCAGACCTGCACATGCCCAGCTCTTCTTCCACTGCCTTGGCCAGTCAAAGATGTGCTGATTCCCTACCCCCCCGGACAAGGCTGGCTCCAGCAGCCTGTTCCCCAGCTGGAGCCAAGAGGGTCCTAGCTCTAGTATTGGTCCCAGGTGCTCGCTCTCCATATTTCCCCCCACCTCACCCCACCCTGCCCAACCCAGTTCCAGTCACAGCCAGGCCAAGAGCCTCTTCCATCCCACTCAACACCTTGGGACCTTTCCGCCTAGGAGGAAAACAATTCCCACCCCCGAAGTGACATCATCCTAAACCTCAACCTGCGCCCCAGGCAGCTAGGCCAGGCAGGCAGCATGCCGGGTCACGCGACGCCATTCCAACTGCCTCCCAGCACTTCCGTCAACACAGCGTGGGGGTGAGTGACAGGCGGGACGCGCCAATCACTGCCTGCGAGGCCGCTGAACTTGAAGGAGGGAGGGTCTGGGTGCTGCGCTGAGGGAGCAACGGGAGTCAGCGCGGGGACTCCTGGGGGGCGCGCGGCCGGAGCCTTTAAATGTGCGTAATGGGGGGGGGGGGGGCACCATCTGACCCCCTCCCCTTGGGCGGGGCGGGGTGTCCTGTGTCTTGGCTCGCGAAAATAAGCCGCCCTCTCCCCCCCCCGGAGGTGACTGGCCCGGCGCGTGGGCGTGTGCGCTCCAGTGCTAGGCTATAGCGGGGCCGCCCCCTCCTCTCTCCAGCACATCCAGCCGGCTGCAAGCTCCCCGCCGGTGGCGCCTCAGGGATGGGCGGCACTGGCTCCTTCCCGCCTTGCTCTCGTCCCCGGGCGGTCGGAGGTCGTCGGTTAAGTGGGCCGCCCGTTGAGCGTCGAGCTGCGCTGTTTCCCTCCCCCCGTGACGGTCCTAGAAGAGCACCGTCGCCGTGGGCAACGGAGGTCGCACGGGCCTCGCCTCTGTCCAGCTGCGGCGGGGCGTGGTCTGGCGGCTGTTAAAGGCCGAGCGCGGGGCCGCTCTGCCCATTGTTCGCCGCGCGGTTAGGGTACCCCCCTCTCCTCCCTCCCCCCCTCTCCCTCCCCCTCTCCCCCCCCCCCCCTCCCCCTCTTGGGGCGGACGGTAGAAGGGCTACTCGCTTACCAGGATGTATTCGGCTGGCGGGCGGCTTCAGCTCCTTGAGCGATGAGGCCCCCGTTGCATTATAAGCTTGCTACCCAGTTACCGCGCAGTTCCTTGCAGTCTCCAGCATCCCAGGGCTTCCCTGTCAGCTGCCCTTCTGCCGTGCTTCGGTTCTTGAGGGCTGAAAAGCCCTTGCTGTGTTTCACGCAGGAGGGGTTGAGGAGCTTGAAGAGTTATGATTTTTGGTAATAAACTAAGGAAAACTCTTCAAATTCATCAATCAAATAGTTCCACTGTTTGGTATAATTGCGAGTATATCATTTCATTAAGGCCTGTGAATGAATTAGTCTAGGTAGCCAGTAGTTTGCATCTATAAGAATTTTTAAAAGCATGCTTAGTTTTTTGGTTATCAAGAATGAGTTTCTGTGCTATGCGTAGGTTTCTCAGAGTAGCAAGCTATCTTAGTCCTTATCGATAAAAAGAATAGGTAGTATTGTAGCCCATTGAAAGCTTATGCTCAAATTAAATTTAAGTCTCTAAGGTTGCCACAAGACTCTTTTTCTATATGGATATGTCTTTGAGTTATTTTCCTTATTCTAGTCCTTTTACACATGCGTCTTCTCTGGACATCACTAAGGGAGAGTTAATGGTTGCATTAAACACCTTTATTGTACATTTAAATCTAAAATTTATAAATTTAAAAAACTTTCAAATTATCGAGATTTTTCCCTCCTGGCACTTCCTTGTTGGGTTTGACTTCCTCTTGTTTCTTATATGGCTTGTGTTTGGGAGTGTGTGTGTTTGTAAACTTATAATAACGTAGTGTTATGTCGTTTGTCATAAACAGATAGTTAATGTGGTTAATGCTTTTTCACCTTGTAATATGTGTTAACAAAGGGAACCAAACACCTTGACCAGAGACCCATATCAGGTGAACTCGATTTTTAAAATGCTTCAGGGAGGAATGCTTGGGTGTGTGTCCCCTTTGTGTGTGTTCTTTTGTCTGTCTTCGCTTGAGAGGATCTTTCTATCTTCAAGTTTCTAATCTTCAGTTTCCAAGTTGTGGAGTACAAAGTAGAAAAACTAAGAGCTTTATTGGTTTTTTCTGTATTTACATGTGTATAGTTGCTGGTAATGTTTAGAATTGTATTCTTTTTGAATATAGCTGTTTTCATTTTCTTTACAGCATGGACCTTGAATTGTCAACTCTGACTACAGTAGACTATGTTTATGTGTTTTCTTTCTTTCTATTATAAGCATTCTTTTTAAGACCTGTTTTGAGTTTTCTGGGTAGGCTAAGGAACGAAGGGAAGGGAAATCTCTTTTGTTAGTTACGGAGGCTGAAACTGTGCAGCTCCAGGGTAAGAGGAGGGAGGGGGTGAATTGTTCTCTGTTTTGTAATTCAAGGAGTTTAAGTACAGTAATCTTCCAGGATAACCCACGGAGGGGAAGCCTGGGGAGGAAGTAAAGAGAAGACAAGGGGAGGGGGGTTATTTCCCTTTGTGGTAAGACTCAGGGCTTCTGAGTCTTGGGTCCCCCAGAGAAGGTTTTGGGAGACCAGAGGGAGCCAAGCCCTGGAATCCTTGGCTGGTGGCAGCGATATCAGATCTAAGCTGGTAATTAAGCTTAGAGGGTTCATGCTAGCTTCTCAGTTTATGAACGCTAAGGTTCAAATCTGAGTAGGAAGCTACGACAGTCATACCATGAAATTATTGCTATGCACGCTCAGCCCTTTTGTCTGAGAGCTTCTCTAAGTAATAGACAATTAATCATAGATTTATTAGCTTAATAATGCTTACTCTGATACTGTTTTGAATATCTTGGTACCATAGCTACTCTGGGGGTTTTTTGGTAAATATAGTTTGTTTTTTTATTATTGTGGTAGCCTTTCAATGGAAACAAAACCAGTTATCAGAAGGTATGAAACAAGGAGGAACACAAGAATAGAAGAACCAGCATCCAAATCTCGGGTTGATTGGAGGCGGACTAAAAGAGAGACCATATTGCTTGACAGTGATGAAGAACCCACATCTGCTTCAGAAGATGAACAACTCCCCTCTACATCAGAAGACGAAGTGGATGAAAAACAAGAAACTGTAGTTAAGAGGTATAATCTTACAGATCATGAGGAGAAAGGCCATGATGACACAGTCATAGAGGATGTGGAGGATGAGTGCATCACTCCAGGGAAGCGTAAGAGGTCAAGCACGTCTGTAATGTATGACAGTGACAGGAGTGATGACAGTGACATCCCAGTTAGAAAAGTATTTGCTAAACGTTATTGCATAATGGATGAAGATGAGTGTTCTCAGGAACAGGAACAATATAAAACCCCTACTGCAGAAGACGACTTGACTAATAGGAAACAGAAGCAGCTAATGAAACTGAAAGAACTCGCAAGACAAAGATCAGCCCGGGTATGTTTTTACCTTTGAAATTCAATACTTTGTTTTTTCATACATATCATCTCACAGAATTTTATTCTCAAGATAGGTTGATGGCTCCCCAAAAGTTGCAAGAGCTTCATACCCTACACTTTCTGCAGATGCATGTTGCAACTCTGCAGTGGTACTGTCCCTGATGCCTTTAGTTTGGGGTTCTTTTTATTGCCAAGGACTGAAGAGCTCCTTTTGTTTGTTCTCATAGTCAGCCAAAAGACTGAACTCATTAGAACACATTTGTCCATCTTCTCCAAATAGTTAAGGATATGTTCCCATAATTTTTTATTTTTTTAAAATTTCCTTTTCTTTAAAAGGATTTGACGGAGATATTGGAGGGGGCTGCCAAACCTCCTCAATGGAGGAACATGCTACCTAATTGAGGTAGCTTAGACTTCTAGAGCTAAGAAAATTGCTACGGACAGACACAGAAACAGAGATCTATATGAATTACATGTGACAGTAAATTTTCTCTTGTTTGGACTGTTAGTCAATTAAAATCTCTTTTCTTGTTAATTGAACATGCAGTATTCAAAGGCCAAGAGTGTGTGTGTGTATTACACACAAAATTGCATATTTTACTAAGCAAACGTTGAAAATTTCAAAGGAGAAGTATTCAAATGATTGTTTTACGATGTTTTTAATTTACTTAGGATTCTGATGATGATGATGTGGAAATAATAGAAGAATCATCCTATCATTTACCCCTCACACCAACAGAAAGCAGTGACATTGATGATGATGATGATAGTATGAAAGATTTTATAGTTGAGGATGAGGAAGAATGTGCAGAACATTCTGAGGATGAAAACCAACCACAAGGGAAAGAACTGGCTACATCAAAATTCCAATTACTGGACTATCACATTCCACACTGTAAGGTTAAAATAAGCCACAAGTTCATATGAATACTTTGCTTGTAAACCCATGATTTGATGTTTATTAGAACTTGTTTATATTAGCTCAAAATAGTGTGAAAGTGCATGATAGCTTGAAAGTAGAAAATTGAAATTAAAAAATGCTATACCTTATTGTGGAGGCATTGTAGCTTCTATAAAAATACTCAATCATTTTATTCCTTTATCTTACTGTTGTGGTTTTTTGTTTTGCAGGGGGTTGGTAAGGTGCTGTAAATATATTTTCAGTTAGAGGTGAAGTAAATTATTCAGCCTCTAATGTTGGGTATCAAATTCCTATTGAGACACGAAACTTCTGGCTTCTTGTGGTTCTTAAAATTTTTGCTGCATTCTTCAAAATCAGCCAAGTTAACCCTAGTGTTCTGGCTGAATTCTGTTGTTGGTAATTACTATTCTTGGGGAGCTGCCTAAAGTTCCTCCTGCAGTTTCTCTTGGATACAGTATCCTTTGCTTTCTGTCATTAACAATGCTGTGTTGTTGCCATGTGCTGTTCAAGAGAATTTGTGTTAAACCCCTGTCTCCAGGGTATAATCAGCTAGTGGAAGGGTGTGTGTGTGTATACACACGCACATGTATAGTTTGTATGGTAAAGTTCTTTGATATTGTTAGGGATGAAAGGCACTGTTTAAATGAAAGATCTTGTACGGAAACAGAGGACTTTTGAAGTTATCTTGAATTGAAATTTTGAATAATTGAAAAATTACTTTAAAAAAATGGTATTTAGTATTTGAGATTAGGTAGATCTTTATCAAATTTTGCATGAAACATGTATGGTCTGTATATAATTTGTTCCTTTTGTGGCTTTTTTACACTGTTAATTGCTTTATCTGGTTGCATTTTTTTCCAGTCTCTCGCTGTGACCATTATGTCCACTTCCAAAGAGTTGTAAAAGCTTTCCTCATCAACACAATTGATGACACTTTTTTGAGCTCATTGTATGGTGAGTAACATTACCTGGCAGAAAATGTAATGCCTATGGGGTAAAACATTATGGTATTTATGCATAAGAAAGTCACATTTGGTAGTTGGTGTGGGTCTGGGCACTAGAATTCCTAGGTTCTGTTCCCAGTTCTGCCACTGACTTGCTTGTGTGGCTTTAAGCAAATCACTTAACCTTCTCTGCTTCAGTTTACTCTGTGAAGTACGGAGAATAATGTAAGGGTTTGGCTGTGTAGAGATTTAGACTTTGTCTACACTACACACCTTTTTAGCAGCACAGCCATGCTGCTAAAAGGCATGCAGTGTAGCTGCTGTTTGTCAGCAGGAACACTGTTCACGCTGGCGCTTTTCATACACAAAACTTTTGTCTTTTGGGTGTGGGTTTGTTTTTTTAACACCTATTTTTAACACTGACACAAGCCTTGTTATTCAATTGTCTGTGTAGACCAGGGGTCGGCAACCTTTCAGAAGTGCTGTGCCGAGTCTTCATTTATTCACTCTAATCTAAGGTTTCACATGCCAATAATACATTTTAATGTTTTTAGAAGGTCTCTTTCTATAAGTCTATAATATATAACTAAACTATGGTTGTATGTAAAGTAAATAAAGTTTTTAAAATGTTTAAGAAGCTTAATTTAAATTAAAATGCAGAGCTCCCCCCGGACCAGCGGCCAGGACCCGGGCAGTGTGAGTGCCACTGAAAATCAGCTCACATGCTGCCTTTGGCACACATGCCATAGGTTGCCTACGCCTGGTGTAGACAAAGCCTCTGAGTGGGATCCACAAAGGGACTTATCCCTAGTCTGCAGTACAGAATTACTTCAGTGTAACTACATTGCTCGGGGCATGAATAATCCATGCCCCCGAGCAACTTAGTTGTACTGACCGAAGTGCTGGTGAGCTTCTCCTGCCAAAGTAGCTACCGCCTCACACGGAGGTGGATTAACTAAACCAACAGAAGAGCTCTCCCATCAGCTTAAAGCGTCTCCATTAAAGCATTATAGTGGCACAACTGCATTGAAGTGTAGACCTGCCCTTAGGTGCCATGGTGCTCAGCATTGCAATGCCTAACTTTTAGGGCCCCGCATATGACTTAAGTGGACCAATATCTGTCTTTCCCTGTTTGTGAATTGCCCTTGCACTTACACTGGGAGGTTGGTATCCAGAAGCTGAGGGAAGGCAGCAGTGTGCATGCTCAGAGGAGGAAACGTGGGCATCTAGGGAAAACTTAGACACTGATTGAGTTTAGGTTCCTACAGGATTTGGTGAAGTTTTGTGCATCACAGTGGAGCCAGGGTACAAAAGTGTGCAGAAGGCTAGGTGCTGTACAAAGTCACTGTGGACAAACCCTAAAAGAGTGCTGTAGGGCTTAATTCTTTAAGGTTTGGAACGTATTTTGAAATCTGGATGAGTTCCTCTCTGTATCAGAGATTTGTCCTTTGAGGCGGCTGATATGAGGCTTGATTAATAAAGAACTATATTAAATATAATTAATGCCACTCACCATGGATTTATGGAAGATAGTTTGTGTCACAGATTTCATAGACTTTAAGGTCAGAAGGGACCATTATGGTTATCTAGTCTGACCTCCTGCACAATGCAGGC